>NW_007750397.1:2903-7082 GCF_000696425.1 Galeopterus variegatus | reverse complement strand
TTGGGTCTAGTTTTTTAATCCATTCAGCCAGTCTATATCTTTAACCGAGTGATACAATTCATTAACATTCAGGGTTGTTATTGAAAGGTTTTACCTTGCTCCTGCAGTTTCATTAGTTTTCTATGGTTATTTTATATTTCTTTTGTTCCATTCTTTCCCTTTTATTGTTTTTCTTTGCTGTTTGGAGTACTTTTCTAGTGATATGATACAATTTCTTTCTCTTTCTCATTTTCATACCTGCTTTTCTACTGTTTTTATTCCTTCTTATGTGTGTATGATGATAGTTATTACTCTTTTGATTCCAGATATACAACTCCTTTGAGGATTTCTTGTAGAGCCAGTCTTATGGTGGCGATTTCCCAAAGTTTTTGTTTGTATAGAAAGGACACTATTTTTCTTTCATTTCTGAAGGGTAGCTTTGCTGGCTATAGTATTCTTGGCTGGCAGTTTTTTTTCTTTCAGCCCTTTGAATATGTCATTTCACTCTCTTCTGGCCTGTTAAGTTTCTTTCGAGAAGTCTTCTGTTTTCTGAAGGGCATTTTCTTATAGGTGACTAGACACTATTCTCTTGCTGTTTTTTGAATTATTTCTTTGTCTTTGTCCTTTGACATTTTGATTGTAATTTGTCTCAGGGAAGACATTTTTAGGTTGAATCTGTTTGGGGATCTTTGAGCTTCTTGGATTTGGGAGACCATATCTCCCCCAATACAGGTGGAATTTTCAGGTATTACTTCATTAAATTAGCTTTCAATGTCCTTTTCTTTCTATTCCTTTTGTACACCCATAAGCCAGAAGTTTGTACTCATAAGTTTGTCCAATAGATCTTGTAGGCTTTCTTCTTGTTTTCTTTTCCTGTCTCTTTCTTTCTTTCTTTCTTTTTGTTTTTTAATCCAAATGGGTTATTTTGAAAAACCTGTCTTCATGTTCAGATTCTTCCTCCTGCTTGTTCTAGTCTGCTCTTGGTTGCATATTTTTTATTTCATTGTATGAATTCATTGAATGAATTCTTTAGTTCCAGGATTTCTGCTTGGTTCTTTTTATGATTTCTATTTCTTTGTTGAATTTCTCATTCATATTATTTCCATTTTGATTTCTATCTATTTTTTTCTTTCACCATGTTCAGTTTTCTTCAGTTTATTGGTTTCCTGTTGTTTGCATCCTGGTACTGGAGAATGATTGTCTTTGGGGGGTATCATGTTTCCCTGTTTTTTCATGTTTCTCTCATGTCTCCATTGATGTCTAGGCATGTGTTAGTTTAGTTTCTTCTTTTTATTTTTGGAGTAATTTTTAAAGAGAGAAATACTTACCCAAAGAAGTGTTTTATATTGACAGTTGGGTTGGCATTTAAAGTTTGTTTCTGGGTGAAACCTTTAGTAGGTACCAGCTCACTCCACACATATTCTTTGCTGGAGTGGCCAGGCCTCTTATGTTGTGTGGGACTTTGAACTTTCAGGGTTGTAGATATATTAGTCCATTTCTGTTGCTTGTAACACAATACCTGGAACTGGGCAATTTATAAGAAAACAAAATGTATTTCATACAGTTTACAGTCTGGTAAGGTCACAGTCCAGGGAGCACAGCTATTGAAAGCAAGTTGTCAACTGTCAAGATACAATGGTGGGACAAGCACTGGGTACATATTGCCGTTCCAAAAGGGAGAAATAAACCAAGAGAAAGGTGTAACAAGTTCTAAACAAGTTCAAAACCCACCTGGGCAGGTATTACATCTCAAAGCTGGTTAATCATGTACCTTGACTCCATGTTTGAAGTCCTCTGTATACTGGTGCAGGGGTTGGGGCCCCAAGTCCTCAGGAAGCTTTGCTCCTAAGGCTTCCCTGGTCCCAGGCCACACATCAGATCTTGTGGGCTGGTGTTATACTCTGGAAGCTCCACATGTCTGAGGTCTCCGTGCCAGTCCTGCTCTCATGGCTCCACTAAGCACAGTACTGCTGGAATTTTTCTGCTGCAACCCTGACCCCACATTTCTGCTTGGCATTGCTCTAGTGAAGGCTCTGTGTGGTGACTCCATCCCTGTGATAGATCTCTTCATAGGTCACCAGACTTTTCCATACGTCCTTTGAAATTATGATGGAGGCTCCCAGGCCTCCACAGCCCTGCCTTTCTGTGAGCCTGCAAACTTAACACCATGCAGATGCCATTGATGTCTGGCTTGTGTTTTCCAATGCTGCAGGTCCAACCATGTCTGAGGCCAATTTAGCCACAGCTGGAGCAGTCAAAGCACCCGGGGTGCTCGTGCTGAAAGCAGTTTCCCAAAGTGGCCCTGGGCAACAAGCCCTTGAATAGCACCTCAGGCTTGTTCCTCAAGACCGTTCTATCTCCCGGGCCTCTGGGCCTGTAATGGAAGGGCTGGCCCCAGAGGCTTCCACAATGCCTTTGGGGCTTTTTTCTCCTTCTCTTGATCCTCCATTTCCTTTGTACTATTCTTGGCAAATGGTTACTGAGCCACACCATTGTATGTTTCTCCTGAAAATGCTCTCTACTTCTCTACCATGTAGCCAGGCTGCAATTTTTTCCAAATTTTACACTCTGTTTTCCTTTTAAATTCTGACTTTATGTCATGCCTTTGCCACCATAACTCAGCATAGGCTTGTTACTAGTAACCATACAGCTTCCATAATGCCTTGCTGCTTAGGAATTTCTTCTGTGAATTACCCTGGGTCAGCCCCTTTATGTTCCACATTCCATAAAACTTTCGGGCATGAAGAGATTGCAGCCAAGTTCCTTGCCAGTTTATGGCAAGCATGATTTTATCCCTTGTTTCCAAAAAAACTCCTTCTTATTTCTTTCTGAGACTTCCTTAGAATGGTCTTTACAGTCAATATTTCCATAAGCATTCTGGTCACAACCATTTAACCAGTCTCTAAAACATTCCAAACTTTCCATGGTTTTCTTGCCTTCTAAACTTTCACCAGAATCTAGGCTTTTTCCAGTCTAATCCTTCAAATTCTTCCATCTTGTCCTCAACAGCCAGTTCAAAAGCTGCTTCCACATTTTGAACTATTTGTTATAAGCAACATCCCACTCTCAGTACCAATTTTCTGTATTACTCCATGTCTGTTGTTTATAACACAAAACCAGGAATTGGGTGATTTATAAGAAAACAAAATTTATTGCTTATAGTTTCAGAGGCTGGGAAATCCAAAGTACAGGAAACAAAGCTGGTGCAGGCCTTGTTGGTGGCTACAGTGACCCAGGGGTCTCATGTGGTAGAAAATGGCAGAGCAGAGAGACTGACTTTTCATGTTCTCCCTTTAAACCACAACCCTGACAGCCATTATTAATCAATTCACTATGACATGATCATACAAGCTACTCACTTCTTCAAGGCCCCACCTTTCAATCACCATAATATGATTTCCCATCCTCTTAACCTTGTCATACTGTGTGTATCAATCTGTTTATGTTGCTTATAACAAAATGCCTGAAACTGGATGATTTATAAAGAAAAGCAAAATTTATTGCTTAGAGTTTCTGAGGCTGGGAAGTCCAAAGTTCATCTGGTGGTGGTGACAGTGACCTAAGGGTCTCACATGCAAGATGGTGGAAGCAGAGAGAGAGCAGAGGAAGAGAGACTCTACACTCCTTTCAAAGCCCTCAGAACCAAGCCACTGACCACCATTTTAAATCCATTCACTACTGCATGGTCCTATAATACAATCACCTTTTCAAGGCTCCACTTTCCAATTACCATAATAGGATTTCCTGTGGGGCCTTAAAAACTAATGTCACCTTAAGTGACATTACAAGTGGTGCCATTAACGTGGCAGCCTAAGATGGTGCTGGGAGGAAGTAGGGTGGGAGTATCTGCGGGAACCTTGCCTTAGCCCTATTGGCCAAATACATGCTTCCGCGCTCATGAAAACTGCGTGATTCCAATAGCTAGGCACTGAGACAGGATGCATGCTCTTGACCTTTAAGCTGATAGGATTAAGTTAAAACCTCCCCTCCCCATCTGCCTATAAAAGCAAGTGCTTGTGTGATAATAAACAGAACTGCTCGACAGAACCCCCGCCGCGTCTGAGTGTCCTTTATCCAGGCTGGTTGGTGCCGGCGGTGTGCTCACCTCTCTTCGTGGCTCTCTTCCCCTGTCTCCTCCTAAAGGGGACCAGAGGGAAAGAGGAATCCAGGCCATTCGCTCGCCCACCAAACCATTCGCTC
>NW_007750397.1:1215-1967 GCF_000696425.1 Galeopterus variegatus | reverse complement strand
ATGAGAACTACAAACCACTGCAGTGAGAAATTAGAGAGGATACAAGAAGATGGAAAGATATCCCATGTTCTTGGATTGGAAGAATCAACATAGTGAAAATGTCCATACTACCCAATGTGATATACAAATTTAATGCAATCCCCATCAAAATTCGAATGACATTTTTCTCAGAAATGGAAAGAACTATCCAGACATTTATATGGAATAATGAAAGACCACGCATAGCCAAAGCAATGCTGACCAAAAAAAATAAAGCTGGAGGCATAACACTACCTGACTTTAAACTATACTACAAAGATATAATAACCAAAACAGTATGGTACTGACATAAAAACAGACTCACTGATCAATGGAATAGAATAGATAATCCAGAAATCAACCCACACACCTACAGCCATCTGATCTTTGACAAAGGTACCAAGCCTATTCACTGGGGAAGAGACTGCCTCTTTAGCAAATGGTGCTGGGAGAACTGGATATCAATATGCAGGAGAATGAAACTAGACCCACACCTTTCACCATACACTAAAGTCAACTCAAAATGGATTAAAGAATTAAATATACACCATGAAACAATAAAACTTCTTAAAGAAAACATAGGAGAGACATTTCAGGAAATAGGACTGGACACAGACTTCATGAATATGACCCCAAAAGCATGGGCAACCAATGGAAAACTAAACAAACGGGGTTATATCAAACTAAAGAGCTTCTGCACAGCAAAAGAAACAATTAACAGAGTTATAAGACAA
>NW_007750397.1:0-482 GCF_000696425.1 Galeopterus variegatus | reverse complement strand
TTGGGCACCTTCGTCCAACTTGTTCTCGTATGAGACTTGGGACCGGGTTCAGACCCTGGCTAGAAAGAACAAGATTAGTCATGGGCTAGACACCCCCTTAGGGTTCTACCTAACCATCTCTGCCCTAAAGCTTTGCTTCCATCCCGAGCATCAGGAAGGGGCAGAAAGGGATTGGGCGCAGTTCGATGAGGAGAGAAAAATGGAAACAAAGCTGCCAATGCAAGGCCCTGACCAAAGTTGAGCCAAAGGAGAGAAAGTGGCACCTGAAGAAGTGGAGGAGGCTAGCCCACCTTTAAAAACATGCCCGGCAGAGCCACAGGTTTTTCCTGTCATGTCTCACTGGGAACCCCAGCCATCCACAGCCCGTGGGAGGAAGCAGCCCCTCAGGCCTATCCGGTCAACGTTGTAAAAGAACTAAAAAGGCTGTCATTGAGGCCAGGACTTTATCCTCAGCCTTGCAGGCTCAGACACAAAACTTAACC
>NW_007750396.1:8073-10064 GCF_000696425.1 Galeopterus variegatus | reverse complement strand
CCTCACAAAATGCAAGGGAATCCATGACAAAAAATATCTATATAAAATTGATATCATCCAAATGTATAGCAACCAACCCAAATAAGAACATGAAGAAAGTAAGCTTCAAGAATAACAAGGAGAATTGAATGAGGAACTGAAGTATATTTAAGATGGACCAAAAATAAGGAGAAATGTTACTTGACATTCCATAAGAGTCATGACATGGTACTAAAGACAAAAATTAAAACAAAAACACTTGGGCTGGATGATTAACATGGTTTCATATTTAATACAGAATATTCACTGTTTAATAGTCTACCAATTTTAGGATCATCCTATACACAAAACATAGAGTAGGAGATCTATGGTAATAACATGAAGTAGAGATTACAATACCCACAAAGCAAAGTTAGAGAAGAAAGTTATTAGGGGGTATAGGAAGGGCCGGGGCAATAAGGTACAGGGTGGCTTCCAGTCAAGATGGCAGAATAGACGGTCCCCAGTGTCATTCTCTCCCACAAATCAACCAATTTAAAACTATTAAAAAGTAACGACAGCCAAGCTGGGGCCGCTAGAGCTCAGGGGAAGAGGAGGAGAGACCTACAGTGTGCATGAAAGCAGGAGAAGCCATGAAGAGAGGGAAAAAAAAGAAAAAAAACACTCTATTTCGAGCCCAGCTGCTTCCAGGCTGGAGCTTTTGAGCGAATGGAGCAGGAGCTTGCAAAAGCCAGAGATGTGCCCTTCTGATGAAGTTGCATGGAGGTGGCAAGGGAGAAGAGAGTGTTGGTGGTCCCCAGGCCAGCAGGACCACTAATAGGGTTCCCGTGGACCCACATAGGAGTGAGGAGCCACAGCAATGGACAAAAAGGAGCCACACAGAGGCCAGTGAGTCATCGCAAGGGACTTGCGTACAGCCCACCCCATGGGAAGTATTTGCAGCACGGGCGGTGGGGGAGACAGGTCCACCAGGAGAACACTGGGGCACAGCAAGGACAGCGGATCTGCACCCTGATCAGCACAGGACCACTCAGAGGAGACTGGTCAGGAATACAGAATTGCACAGGGTACTCTTTGATTGAAAGACTCAGGCTCAGACCAGTGTTTACACAACCCAGGTGCATTGGATTTCACTAAACCCTGAAGTACCTATAGAGTCAACCATTAAAACCTGAGCTGCACAAAAAGTATTCCCTAGGGAATCAGCAGCAAAGCAGCAATCTAGCTCAACCACAGAGCTCAAGTGCTGGTCCCCACAGGAATTTCCCCCACTTTAGAAATAAGCAAAGGGCAACAAATTAGTTCCAGCTCAGAGTTCAAGTAGTGGGAACAGCAAATAGTCCAATACAGAACTGAAAAAAAAAGTAAATTACCCACAAAGTTTGATACAAACTAAGAAATGTCTCATTTCACAAAAGGACACCTATAACATCTAGAAGGACAGGAAGTCCCCTGGGCTACCAAGCCAGAAAGAGGGAACAACCAGGCACAACACCAGTGCCACGGGCCCACCCAGGGTCTGGAGGCATAGAGCCGGGGACTGGACACCTTGCCCAGAACCGGGCACACTGCCAGCGCCACCACCAACAAGATAAGGAGCATGCCGAAAACATCACCTCCATGTGGATAGCCCACCGCAACCACTACAATAATCATGGCTGCTGTGAAAGCAGCTAGATGCCACAACCACCATGCAGGTGGTTCACCAGCCACTGGAGTGCATTCACACCAGGAGACTCACCAGGAGAGACCAAAGAAAGGAAGAGGATGTCTCTCTCCACAAAGCTTATTACAGAGAAACAGAAGAAGCATCTGCTCTATGATAATATTGGGGGACCTGATCACACCTCTCAGCATTGGACAGATCATCTAGGCAACAGATCAATAGAGTAGCCATTACTCTGCCAGAAGGAGAGAAGAAATCAAGGGTAATTAGAGGTGGGAGGGAGAGGGGGATGGGGAGAGATTGGACAAGGGGCATAAAGAATAAATACAATTTGTAACAATATATA
>NW_007750396.1:5556-6163 GCF_000696425.1 Galeopterus variegatus | reverse complement strand
TACAGAGTCCTTTTTAAATACTTGGGGATTTTCTAGTTATCTTTATGTTGTTGACTTTTCACGGTGGCCAGAGAATATATTCTTCATTCTTTTAATGATATTATAATAGCTGAGGTTTGCTTTATGCAAAGAAAAATTATTACACAAGTGCTTAATTATTCCTTGCACATCTGACAAATGGGTATTCTGTTGGTTCATATATCTAAATCTTGTCAAGTATATGTGTTGTGTTATTCATATTTTTATATGTGTACTGATTTTTCTTCATTTTTATCAACAACTAAGATGCATATGTTAATGTTTTTTGATTATGATTGTAGCTTTTTGTAGCTTTACCATTAATTTTGTCAATTTTTTTCATATATTTTAAAATTTTTTTTGTATGCATATAGATATTAGTTTACATATTTCTGCAGCATTAGCTCACCATTGTATTATTAAGAAATGTTCTCAGTTTTTGTATAACAAAGATACTTGCCTCCAAATCTGTGTTTTTTATATTACTATAGCTATCTCAGCTTTCATTTGGTTAGTATTTGTATCTATCTTTTTCTATTTTTCTGCATTTAATCTTTCTGTTATCTTAATTCTCACCAAAACTTCTTAT
>NW_007750396.1:0-527 GCF_000696425.1 Galeopterus variegatus | reverse complement strand
CAAACTGATTGGGTCATGGGGGCAGATCCCTCATGAATGAATTAATGCTCTCCTTGGGGGAAGAGGGATAGTGATTGAGTTCTTGCTCTATTAGTTCCCGCGAGGGCTCGTTGCTTAAAAAGACCCTGGAACCTCCTCTCTCTCTCTCCTGCTTCCTCTCACCATGTTATCTGCTTGTACCCGCCCCGGCTGCCTGTCACTTTCTACCATAAGTAGAAGCAGCCTGAGGCCCGAGCCAGATGCAGCTGCCCCAGAAGCATGAGCCAAATAAACCTCTATTCTTTATAAATTACCCAGTCTCAAGTGTTCTATTATAGCAACAGAAATGGACTAATACAGAGTCCTTTTTAAATACTTGGGGATTTTCTAGTTATCTTTATGTTGTTGACTTTTCATGGTGGCCAGAGAATATATTCTTCATTCTTTTAATGATCTTATAATAGCTGAGGTTTGCTTTATGCAAAGCAAAATTATTACACAAGTGCTTAATTATTCCTTGCACATCTGACAAATGGGTATTCTGTTGG
>NW_007750395.1:2663-10064 GCF_000696425.1 Galeopterus variegatus | reverse complement strand
AATATGTTTTCAGGAAGCCCATCTGGGGACCGAGCCCCACGCGGGATCGCGACTGGGTCCGGGGCACCCTCCAAGTAGTTCCTAGCTTGCCCTGTTGCCAGCTAGGAAGACCTGGGGCCTGATAATCCACACACCTCCTGATAACATGTCTAAGTCCCCTTCCCCCCATAAACCTCTCTAAGTCGTCTTTTGGTGATGGTGACAGGCATAGACTTGCCAGAGAGACTCAGGGTGGGCACCTGGGCCAGGCTGTGGTTCTGCATGGGTCCTAGTATTGGACCCACTTGGTGGTACACCACCCCCCCCCCATAACATACCCATGCCACCTTCCAAAGGTAAGGAACCGGCCTGGGCTAACAAGTAGACCCACAGAAGGTGCCAAGGGCCCAGGTGTTTTCTGGTTCCAGTCTCAGGAGGGCACCCTGAAGTTTCTATGACCTTCTGTGGAAGCCAGGACAGGCCTAGGCCACACATGGAAGCCCAAGGGGGGCATGCTCAGCTCAGTTAGTGGGGCTCTGTCAACAGATGTGTCCCCCTAAGACATTTCTACGTCCTGAGTTGGTGTGGACAGGCCTGGACCAGCCAGGGAGCTCCAGGCTGGGGGCCTTGAGTGTGCAATGGTCTTGTGTGGGGACCTGTTTTAGGAGGCACCCACCAAAGGCATTTCTAATTCCCTCTAGTGATGTGGACAGGACTGACTAGACCATATGTCCTGGGAGTGTGTCCGTGGCCCAGATGCTATCCTTATGTGCTCTGATTATTGTATTCTTCCACCGTGGGATGGGGGGTACAGGCCAGTAGAGAGGCTCCAGATGTTCCCAGCTGGCCTGGGCTCATTCCTTTCCTCCCCACCCGCCACCTCCCAGGACTTACAGATATTCTCTGGAGAGCCATCCACAATCAGAGGCCCACACAGGATGGCAGCTGGACCTCGGGTGCCCCCTGCTGGCCTCCCTCTTTGGCTGGGACAGGTCCCCGTTACTGGCATGGGACTGAGGAACCTTTTCAGAGCCTCCAACAAATGGCCCCACGTGGGGCTGTGGGCAAACTCAGGTCACCATCATCAGACCTCCCTGTTGGCCAGGTCCAATCTCCCTTACTGGAGGGAGCCTTGGAAAAATTTGTGGGGGGGACATCCTAAAACAGGGGCCATGGGTGAGCCTGGGAAGCACTCCACAGTTCTCCCTATCTTGTCCAGGACAGTCCCAGCATCAACGGAAAGACTTAGAAAATTATTCTGAGGCAGTGTCACAGCTGGCCTGGGCCAGTGCACGCTCTCCAATGACGAGTTGGAAATACTTTCCAGATGTGCATTCGACAAGAGCCATGCCACACTGGGCAGTGTCTGGAATGCCTCTTTGGACTTCCCTGTCCAGCCCAGGCCAGCCCCTACCACAGGAGGGGAACTTAGATGTGGGGGTACCTCCAATACCTGGACCAATGTGGCAGATGGGTTCAGGGAAACTTCCTTTGGTCTCACTAGCTGGGCTGGCCTGTCCCTCTCTCAAGAGGGACACTTAGCTGGCCAGTTAACTCAGTTAGAGCATGGTATTATAAGACCAAGGTCAAGGGAAACCTAGGAAAAGGGAAGCACACCTGGTGACCAGGCCCTGTGTGGGACTACAGCAGGATCCAGTGTGCCCCTCCACCCTACCCTGGCACCCCTAGCTGGCCTATACCAAACAGGCCCATTGGAGGGGCACTTGGAAACATTAAAGGGTTAACATGCTACCACCCTCCCTCGGCTTCCCCGTCCACCCTGGGCCAGTCCTTGTCATCAGAGGGTGACTAAAGAACATTGGTGCTCAGTTGGTGCTTTCAATGATTGGCCCCTATGTAGGACCATGGCCAGGTGAGTTACTCCCTCTAGAGGGAGACTTACAAATCTTTTGGGGAGGTGCATCCAGCAACCAGGATCCACACAGGAACAGGGTTGGGAACACCCTCCTCCCACGTCCCTTTCTGTCCCAGGCAGTCCCACTTCTGGAAAATGACTACAAACTACTGAGAAGCACAGCCAAACACTGATCTTCACATGGACCGCAGGTAGGCCTTGAATGTCATCCCTTGCCTCTCTGAGCCATCAAGGGATGTGCACAAGACTGCCAACTGGAGAGGACGTCGGTTCCTTTGGACTCTAAACTGTGGGCTTAACTGCAACATCTCCTTCCTCAGTAGCAGACCCCAGGACACACCAGAAGCCTCTGCCTCCTCCACCAAGACCTCCCAGGTTCCCTGCCCTCAGCAGCCAGCTTCCCCCAGGCCAGGTGGGAGAGGACCCGGGCCAGCCAGGACACAGGTGTGAGGACTCAAGCCAGCAAGTGACCTCCCTGCAGGGCTCAGCCAGGGTTTGCTGATCTTTCTGGCTCATAATGCTGTTCTGCTCCAAAAAACAAGCAAGCAAAACAACCCACACTCAGTCACATCACGACCTGAGTCTTAGTAGTGGCATTTTAATGGCTTTTGTTGGTGGGAGGAGCAGCAGTAAGAGGAGAGTCTGCCCCATCCCCCAAGCAAAGGGCTCAGGCTGGGAGCCGGGCATCCCCACAGGCCTAGCCATCCTCTTTCCATTGGACTGAGGCCAGGAAGGTGCGGATTTCCATAGGCTGCAGTGTGACAGTGGCTGGGTCCAGCAAGGAAGGAGTGGGGTGGTGGGTAGGGCCTGGGGAGGGGCAGGAGAAGGAGGAGTGAGTGGGTGCAGATTTCCTCTGCCTCATTCCACTGTGCCCCCTCCCCTGGCCCTGAATACAGACATACACCCCAAAATCTGTCCCCAGAGTCTCACACTCAGATCCTTAAACTGCTTCCCTGGGCCTGAATACAACCTCCACGTCCCCAAACCCTCTCCAATGCCTGACCACTGCCCTCAGACCCTCAAGCCAACCCCAGGGGTGATGGACACCCTCCCAGAACTAGACACTGTCAGAGACTCTCAAATCTTGTTCTTGAGAATAAACTCTATCCCCAAACCCTCAAGACCCACTGCTAGTGGGCTGGACTCACTACAGATCCTTAAGCCCCTAACCTGGATCTGGACATGGCTTTAGATCCTCAAGCTCTACGCTGGGTCCTGGCCAACATTCACACACTGCCCCCGGCTGCCAGCCCCAGGCAAGACCACACCTGACCCCCACCCTGGGGCAGAATCCCCACCTGTATTTGGTGTCCACTTGAGCCTGGAGGCGCTGGCCCGGAGCTGATTGGCTGCCAGAGTGGTCTCCTGCAGGCGGGTGATGGTGAAGGTGGAGAACAGGTCCTGTGCAGAGGGGACAGGACAGGCTCAGTAGAGGCAAAGCCAGGTTTCCCCGGTGCCCCTCTTCCTTGCCTCTCTCATTTCTCCTTCCCACTCTGCCCTCCTCACCCGCAAATCCAAGGTCACGGGAGAACTCAGGTTGCGGCCCGAATCCTCCCCCACGGCGAATTGGTGCTCCAAGCGCAGCAGCAGCATGTCCGGGCCCCAGCGGGCCAGCGTGAGCAGGTGCACTGAGGACGGAAGCTCCCGGCGCAGCCCTGAGAACTGCGGCAAGTGGGGCGGGCTGAGTCGGAAAGGGGAGGGGCTTGGACGGAGAGGGGCGGGGTCTAGCTGTGGTCAGGAAGCGGGGCTGAGCTGTGGGCGGGGCTTATCTAGGAGGCGTGGTCAGGGCCGTTAAAGAGAGCGCTGAGCCAATGAGGGGATGAGGCAGACTCAGGGATGGGGCAGTCCCACGTTGGGGGCGGGTCCCAGCCCGGAAAGGACCGAACTGATCTGGCTGAGACTGGATAATGTTAGAGCGGGGCTGAGGCTACGGCGAGGCGGGGCTGGCCGAGGGGCGGGGCGAGGTGCAGGCTAGAGGGCGGGGCCGAGGTGAGCAGGTGGGAAGGGCTGGGCTGGCACTGGGCGGGGACTGCTCGTGGGATGAGGTTAAGCGGAGCGAGCGGGACTAGCTTATGACCTCCGGGCGAGTGAGAGGCCGGTGAGGTGGGGGGGTCCCGGCTGAGCCTAGGAAAATCGGCACCCAACCCGCTCCCCGAAGACTTCATTCCGGTCCTCTCTTTCTGCCCGCCCGCCTCCCCTCACCTGCGTGCGATGGGTGGTCCCGGGATGGTAGGGGGCACCGCCACCCGGGGCCAGCACCACCTGTGGGGCCAGGACCTCCTTCTCTGCCAGCAGCCGGTGCCCAGCGGCCGCAGTCCGGACCCGGTCCAGCAGCACAAGGTGCCGCCCTCGCACCCACACCCCCAATCCCGCCTCCAGCAGTGGCTCCCCCACTCCGCGTCCGTCGTCTCTCAGCAGCCTTCGGTGCACCTGGGGGGATAGTGGCCCGGAGAGGGTGAGGATTGAGGGTCTTGCGGGTGTTCTGGGCCAGAAATCTGGACACGGGAATGGCGTTCTGTTTCATCGGGGATCACAGCAAAGAAGAGGGACAGAAACCGCCATCAAGTTCCAGCAGGGGGCCAGGGTGGGAACTGCTAGGAGGACCCTGGCTTGAATGGGGCTGGGACCTACTGACCATGAGCTCCAGAGAGCCGTCTCGCAGGCTGCTGCCCCCCTGGGAGCGGTCAGTCAGCACAGTCAGCTGCATGTTCCCGTCCTGGGGAATGAGGGGCGACAGTGAGGGGCAGGGCTTGGAGCCAGCCCCAGCCCCAGGCAGTTGGGAGATGCTGCGAATGGGGGTGACTCCCACTCTGTAGAGTGGGAAGGAGCAGGTGGGGGGGAGGGGTACCGTGATGTAAATTCGGCTGTTGACTGGATAGTAGTTTCCTGCCACCGGTTCAGTCTGGTTCAGGTTCCAGGTGGGTCTATAATCCCGCCTGGGGTGGGGTGGGATTTGGTCAGGCTTGAGGTCCAACTCTCCCCACTCCTCACGCCCCCTTCATCCTCTCCCTCCCACACTCACATGATCAGCCAATGTCCCCACCACCCCTGGGCCACACACACCACAGAGGACCCCTCAGTGCACTCATTCACCCCACCTCCTCTTCAGGATCTCCCGGCCATTGCTGTCTGTGTAGAAGTGTCCCTTTGTCTCCAGTTGCGTGTCAAAGCGGCTGATGACCTCCTTCCCCCAGCCATCGCTGTTCCCAATGGGATGGCAAGATTGTGAGCCTCACCTAACCCCACTCTACCTTTGCCCCCACACACCAGTCCCAGCCTCTGCCACTCACCCCACAGGTATCGGCCCCACCGTCCACTCCAGCTCCAGGTGCCGCTGTCCCGGGTACAGGCGAACCACTTGGGAACACCAGGCTGAGAAGTTCTGGTACACCTCCTGCACCAAGGCAGTCTGTGGGCACATGGGTGGAGGGCAGGTGTCAGCCTGCACGCAGGTAGAGGTGAGCCCGGCAAATGTCCCCTGGGCTGTGGACCCCACAAAGACCTACATCAGGAGCAACCCAACCAGGGTCTGCCCCACAGAAAGTGGCCAAAGTGGTGTGAACAATGTTCCTTGCCCCTTTTGCTCTGCCACTGGCTCAAATGCAGATGTGATGGCTGGAGCCCAAGCAGCCACCAGGGACCATGAGGTGGACACTGAATGTTGAGAAGACAGAGCAACGAGATAGAAGGGGCCTGGGTGACTGTGGAACTGTCCCACCTTTCCTGGATGGCCCAGCCAAACTCTCTGTTAGAAGAAATGAATCTTCTATCTTGTTTTAGGCACAGTTAATTTGGTAACTCTGTTCCAACAGGCAAAACTATATCCTAATACAGTGACCCAGGTATGCACACGTTCACTGCAAGGGGAATCACGCTGAATATGAGTCTTGCCATTAGCTGTCCCATTCCTGCCCTAAAAGGAAACTTCAGTAAGAGGCCCTGGAAACCGCAGTTCCCAGCCAAATGCACCCTCAGATATCCACCCAAGGTGAGACTCAACCAAGCCCTTTACCTTTTTGGGGGGGTCGGGGGAGCTGGTGGGTACTAGGATCCAAACACTTGACCTTGGTGTTACAAGGTGCCAAGACCTACAGAACTGTGAACTCTCATATATCCACCCCAGATATACACTCCTGTCACCACAGACCTGGGTGAACTCTTCGAGCAGCTACACTTGGCTCTCCTCATTCATGGGCCAAGTGGGAACATCCCAACTCCAGTTTCCAAAGCTGAGTATAATCTTGACATCCACAGCAGATGTGAATGTCTTCCTACACGCTTCCTCAAGAGAGATTCTCGTGCAACCAGCCATGAATCTCAGCCCTGTGCGAAGACCCTCAAATATTCCCCTCGGGTCTTAGCCCCTTTACCAAATGGAGAAGTAAATCCTCCCCTCAGCCAGCACCCTGCACATGTCACAACACCCTCCCAGGCTCCACACATCCCCGCTCCCATCCCCAACTGCCCACTCATCATTCCTGGCCCCGGACCTTCACCAGGTGGGTCTGAGCCCAGCGGCTCACGGGCAGGGGTTTCGGTTGGTTGGGTCTGAAGATGTAGGCACCCGAAACCTGGCTGCTTATGCTGTCACCTATGCTGGCATTGTACCTGAAGCCGGGGCAAGTGAGAGTCAGTTAAGGGGCCCAGGATCCAAGCACCACCCTCCCCCTAACCTGGTGGTCCTCTCTCACCAGAAGAAGGCCTGGCGAATGGGCAGCAGGAGTTTCTGGTCCATGTTCTCAATCTCCATCAAGAGCCCCGTGTTACGGTCGAAGGTAGCCCGGATGTACTGGGCAGAAAGGGTGGACAGATGTTAATGACCATCACCTCAGCCAATTGCAGCTCCATCCTTCCCAGGGCTCAGGACAAAACCTCAGAGTCACTCCTGTCTCCTCTCACTCTCTCATTCCTCATACTTGATACTATTAACAAGTCCCAACAGCTCCACCTTCAACCTTATCCTCAATCTAATACTTTCACCCCTCCATGGCTTTCCAGGACTAGTGCAGATGACTCTTTCCAGGTCTCTTTGCTTCTATGCTGGGCCTCCCATAGTCTGTTCCCCCCGCAACAGCCAAAGGGCAACTGTGACAGCCTAAATCCCATCATAGTCATCATCTCCTCTGGAACAGGACTGGCTTGGGCTTCTGGCACAGGAACCCTGGTGCCAGGACTCACGAGATTTGTGGATGCCCAAGGAAATATTTTTATTTCTCTTAGAATCAGAAGAAAACATATATAATAATGAATAGGGCTGGCTGCTGAGCTCAGTTGGTTAGAGTGCAGTGTTATAATAAAAGATCAAGGATTGGGATCCCTGCATTGGCCAGCTGCAAAAATAAATAAATACATAAATAACATAACATATTATAATGAAGCCTGCCTGGATTATATTTATCTTTATACCAATACCATCATAAAACATATTTTAAGGGCCGGCCCAGTGGCGCACTGGATAGTGCGCCGCTTGGGAAGCGCGGCGGCGCTCCCGCCCGAGGGTTTGGATCCCACATACAGACCGGTTCCCGCTCACTGGCTGAGCGAGG
>NW_007750395.1:0-1801 GCF_000696425.1 Galeopterus variegatus | reverse complement strand
ACACTGAGGGTTGCGATCCGTTGCCAGACACGGAAAAAAGACAAAAGACAAAAAAATAAAATAAAATAAAACATATTTTAAAACTTTTTTTTTTTAGGGGCTGGCCCGTGGCTCACTCGGGAGAGTGTGGTGCTGATAACACCAAGGCCACAGGTTCGGATCCCTATACAGGGATGGCCGGTTAGCTCACTTGGGAGAGTGTGGTACTGATAACACCAAGCCAAGGGTTAAGATCCCCTTACCGGTCATCTTTATAAAAATTTTTTTAAAAACTTTTTTTTTATGGAAGAAGGGGCCCACAAAGGCAAAAAGTACCAGGGCCCGTGTATCACCTTATCAGGAAGGCCTGACACACACACCCCTCTAAAATTGCAAACCCTCACCTGCCATCAACTCTGAAATACCTGTCAGGTGTCACCCATGATCACACTGGGCCCTCATAACAGCCCCAGGAAAGGACACTAGGGCTCAGATGAAGGTCACTCACTCAAAGATACACCATCAGGGGAGTGGTGATGGTTGACCATAAACCCAGGACCTGCTGACCCAGAGACCACGAAGCTCACCGTAACACTCCAAATTTGTCATGGGGGCAGGGAAAGGGATCTGAATGTGGTCTCACCTCATTTTCAATGGCCAAGTCACGGGACCAGGACTTCTGGGGTCTGGAGAGTGGGATGCGGGCCTTGGGGTTCCGGCCAGGCAGCTGGACTACTGAGTAGATGCTGAAACCCAGGGCAGGCACGGAGGCTGAGAAGAGCAGCTCCGGATGTTGCTCCTGACTGTCTGAGCTGGGAGGTATCACCACCTCGGGTATGGGAGGAGGGAAACTGAGTCAAGAGGCTGTGAGTACACATATAAAGCCACACAGACACAGAGGCATCAAGCTCAAGGAAGGGGAGGAGTCCCGGGATGAGAAGAAATCTAGGTATTGGGGAGTGTCCCAGGAAAAGACTGCAGAGAAGATTCACAAGGTGGAGAAAATCCTCTGTGGAGGGGGGACGGAGAAGTGAGGAAGAGGGAAGAGATCCTTGAGGCAGGGGAGTGTGGGACAGATTCCCAGGGGAGGAAGAGGTTCGTGGGAGAGGACTTCTGGGATGAAGGGGATATCCATGAACAGGAAGAAAATCTATGGGGGGATATTTGAGAGGGGGACCACTCGTGAAGGTACATGTTCCCAAGGGGAGCTGATTTTAAAGGGCAGAGGGGAAGATATTCGTGGAGGGGTAGGTATTGATGGAGAGGGATTGTATCCATGAGGGGGAGATACTCAAGAGGGAGGTGTCCACGGGGGGGAATGGGGCATGTGCATGGGAGCAAGTGTCCAAGAGGGAATATTTATTAAATAGGCTCACATTGCTCTGCACAGTCCTGCCATTGGGGTCTTTCACGAGGAAAACGCTTTTGCTGACTGGCAGCCGCACCATCCAATCCACCTTCCGCCCCAGAGGGTTATAAATGGTGACCTGGAACTGGGGAGAGACAGTCAGGGAGGGCATGGGTCACAGCTGGCCTTCTCCAAACCCACCCACCACGCACGACAACGTGTCTGGGTGATGCCGGTGCGGTCATGGCCCTCCAGGCCAAGCCCCCTGCTGGTGCAATGGTGTCATTCTTGCCCCAGCTTCACTGCGCCCCACGTGATCTTGCCTCAGTAGGGTCCTACAGAAAATTTGACCACCACCCTCTCTAGAGCCCCTCAGCCTGAGCCCCGCCTCCTCTTCGCACCGCCCCACGATCCACCTGGTTCCCCACCCCCACCCGGCTCTAGTCCCACCCACGGGACTTGCCTCCCGGCCCC
>NW_007750394.1:9864-10064 GCF_000696425.1 Galeopterus variegatus | reverse complement strand
CCGGCAGCAGAAAGGGTGCGGAACCAGGCCCAGCGTTGCTACTAGTATTGTCCCTGGTTTTCGGTTTCCACATCTTAGTCGACAGTCGGAAGGAACCTCAGACAACACGTGGTTCAGCCCCATCTTCAACCTGAGAGTCAGGGCCTGGCTGGAGCCATCGAGCTTGATTAGAGAGGAGCAGGGACTCTGGACTCGGTGCT
>NW_007750394.1:0-5343 GCF_000696425.1 Galeopterus variegatus | reverse complement strand
TATTTGACCTGAGAAACACCCCTTTAAGAGACTCCTGAGACTCAAAGTTCTTTATCTGCAACCCAGGGACTTCTCTGAGCACCTCCCAGCAAGAGAGATCAGAACTGCCAGCGGGAAGATGGCCAGAGGTCCAATGGCAATCTTCCTCATGGCCCAGATGTGAACTGGGGCTTCCAGGTAGGAGCCGAGAAGTTTGGGTTTGCCATGTCCCCACATGGCTTTTGACTGCAGAGCTCAGACTGTGCGGGCTGCAAGCCTGCTGCCAGGAAGAACTCTCTTCCATGTTCCGGCTGGCCCAGGGCCTTGATGGCTCTGTCCAAGGACCACAGCCTGCGGCCCATGGGAATGGTCGGATTTTGTGGTGTGCACACTGCTGAAGCTGAAGCCTTGCTGGCACGAAGGGTTTTCAGAGATTCTTTGATGCGCAAGTCCACTTTGAATTCTGCCCACATTTTCTCAGTCACTGGCATTTATTTTTCATCTTTCTTGATTCAGAAAATAAACTCTCTTCGGCCTACTTGGTATTTGAAGTGGATGGGATTTCCAGGACTCCTGAAACCCAGAGGTCAGTAGAAGAAAGGGGGCGATCTTAGGTCTTTTGTCGTATGTCCCGATTTTTCCAGTTGTTGTGACATGCAAACTCTTTCTTAATAGCTTTTTTTTTTGGATGTATGTTTACTTCAGGCCTTGGGTTCTTTGCCTGGATTTCTTTAGGTTGGCTCTGGAAACCCACGCACAAGGAAATTAGAGCTATTATTTTCCATAGCCTGCTGTGGACAGGGGCATGTTTTTTGACCTCAGAGAGAAGTGGAGAGATCCCCCACCCTGTTTCTTGAATTTCTCCTGTTACCCGAGGGAGCGAGGTTGGCTGCCATGTCCGAGATCTTCACACATCCAGCAAGAGAAGAAAGTGGACCTGATTTCTGCAGGACTTCAAAGGGCCAAACTGGGACTGAGAAGACAGCAGGACAGGGGCCGGCCAGGGTGACCGGCTGCTGTTAACCATTGTTGGATCAGGCGAGGTGGAGGCCCTCGGGATTTTCCTGAGGGCACTGTGTCCCCAATTCCATCTTTTGCCTCACCTTGGAGCGTCTGGCTTGGCAGCCAAAACCAATGTTCTAGGATTGAAATTTCCCCTTGCTTTTTGCCCTTCTTTTCCCAACTTTAAACCTCGTCTCTACTCTGTGGCCCACAGACTTCTACGAATTTTCCATTTTAAAAACAAGACCCTATTAAGAACAAGAAAACAAAACCTTTCTTGGTAGGCATGTGTGCTTTCAGAAGTAGTGCCCAACTACTGTTCTTAAACCCAAAAGTCAGAATTTCCAAAAGTCAGACCCGAAGTCAGAATTTCCAAGGAAGCATCTGGTATGGGCTCTAGGGGCTGAGATGACTTGTAGTGGCCTGGGACCTGTATATGGGACCTTGTGTCCTTGGTAATTGGACTGTCTCTTCCTCTGAGTCCCATCTGGCTAGTCTGTCAGCTGAGCAGCTCCCTGAGGATTCAGGGAGAGAAAGATTTGGCCCTCAACCCACCCAGAGATCAGCCACCACCCCCCACTGCCAAGAGGTTAGGAATCTGGTGTAGTCAGGAGATTAAGAGCAAGTGCTTTGCAGACAAATCACCTCTATATTTCCTAGTTGTGTGACCCTGGATAAGTTCTCTAATGTCGCCAAGTCTCTAAGTCCTCATCTTAACATGCGGGCTAATAATATCTGCTTAATAAGGTTGTTGTAATGATCAATAAAATAGTGTAGAAGGAATGCTTGGCAGAGGCCTGGTCCATAGTAAGTGTTCACCACATGGTAGCTATGAGCAATATAAATTCACCTGCAGTGATGCTTCTTTCTGGGTTTGCATAAATCTCTGGACATGGCACAGGCAAGTGCTGACTTGCTTGTCTGTGTCACCTTCTAGACTGTAGGCCTCTTGTTTTGTTCAGATTTTTTCCAGCATCTAGTCCACTGCCAGGAACCCAGGAACTTCTTGCAAAATGTTTGCTGGATAAATTAAGAAATGAACTGATTCAATTGGTGTGGAGACAATTCAGGGTGAATCTCTAACTGCTCATTTGGAGACCTAAATTTGACCTGCTGAGGCCCTCAGGCAGCCCCGTGTTCAAGGATTTTGCTTAGTGAGTGCTTCGATTTTTCAGCACCTAGAGAAGTTGCCAAGGCCGAGAATCCACCTGAGTGGGAAAATTTCCACTGGGAAATTTTTCTGTTTCTGTTCTGTCTTTAACCGAGGAAGTTCTTATCACTCCATCTAAGACACTCCCATTTCCCTGATTTTGCACAAGTCAATGTGGATGGTGCCTGCTGGAGTGTGTGCTGTATAGTCTGTGTAGCCACGTATGGCAGTCCTGGGCACTCCTAGCTTTGAGAATTATCTGGGATGCCTTGACAATGGGATTCACTTTCCAAAGGATGATTCATTTTCCAACAGCCTAAAAGGAGTGAAGGAGGTGGGAAGATCAAAGGCAATTAGAATATCTTTTCTGGAGCTAGGTAGGTCTGCAGAGGGTCCTACCCTAGGACATCTGAGGGTTTCAGAGGTGTGCTGTGGTTGCTCAGACCAGCTTGTACCTAAAAGGAGTGAAGGAGGTGGGAAGATCAAAGGCAATTAGAATATCTTTTCTGGAGCTAGTTGGTCTGCAGAGGGTCCTACCCTAGGACATCTGAGGGTTTCAGAGGTGTGCTGTGGTTGCTCAGACCAGCTTGTATGAGACCCGACTGAGGGCATCTCTTCCCAGCTCTGGGGTGAGGACATTTACACCATGGGAAATGGCATATGATCCCTCCCTCACCACCCCCCAATCCCCCAGCTGAGAGCTGGTTGTTAAATATTTACAGTACGTTATTAATTTTGACCAAAGGCCAAAGATGTCCACAAGTAACAAAAGAGAAGATGGTGAGGAAAAGGATAAAAAGAAATCCTGGGGGTTGTGTCAGGGCTTATGCAAACATCTTTGGGGAAATGGAATTTTGCTGCTGAATGCGGTGTGAAAGTGTTCACAGGCAGACTCAAGCTGGTGAGAATGGCTCTGTTTTCAGTTTTCAGGGCTGCAGCACAGGAATTCGCCAACAACTCTTTCTGGGGCCAACACTGCCTTGACAGACAGGGTTTGCCTTGGGGCCGAGGCAACTGGAGTTTCCCAGGAAGCAACACAGGTGGAGCAAGGGATGGGACAGCCCCGGGCCACAGCAGACTCAGTGCCCAGGCAGCTCGTGCTGGTGCACCTGGCTGCCCTCACTTGTCCTTTGTGCTATGGCCAGCTGATGCTTTCTTTCCCCTTTAAGCACTTGGAGAAATTAATAGATGATACTTGTATCAATATGTAAATAATGTAAATTCACCAGTCTGACATATAGTGGGCACATTAAAGAGAAAGAAAAAACCCGTAATGTCCATTGAGGGCTTAGGTATGCTGTGTACAAATTATGTACATTATCTCATTTAAGTCTAAGAACTCTTGGAGCTGGACAGTTAGCTCAGCTGGTTAGAGCACAGTGTTAATAACACCAAGGTTAAGGCTTCGGATCCCTGTGCAGGTTAGCCACCAAAGAAGAGAGCTGGTTGTTAAATATTTACAGTACGTTATTAATTTTGACCAAAGGCCAAAGATGTCCACAAGTAACAAAAGAGAAGATGGTGAGGAAAAGGATAAAAAGAAATCCTGGGGGTTGTGTCAGGGCTTATGCAAACATCTTTGGGGAAATGGAATTTTGCTGCTGAATGCGGTGTGAAAGTGTTCACAGGCAGACTCAAGCTGGTGAGAATGGCTCTGTTTTCAGTTTTCAGGGCTGCAGCACAGGAATTCGCCAACAACTCTTTCTGGGGCCAACACTGCCTTGACAGACAGGGTTTGCCTTGGGGCCGAGGCAACTGGAGTTTCCCAGGAAGCAACACAGGTGGAGCAAGGGATGGGACAGCCCCGGGCCACAGCAGACTCAGTGCCCAGGCAGCTCGTGCTGGTGCACCTGGCTGCCCTCACTTGTCCTTTGTGCTATGGCCAGCTGATGCTTTCTTTCCCCTTTAAGCACTTGGAGAAATTAATAGATGATACTTGTATCAATATGTAAATAATGTAAATTCACCAGTCTGACATATAGTGGGCACATTAAAGAGAAAGAAAAAACCCGTAATGTCCATTGAGGGCTTAGGTATGCTGTGTACAAATTATGTACATTATCTCATTTAAGTCTAAGAACTCTTGGAGCTGGACAGTTAGCTCAGCTGGTTAGAGCACAGTGTTAATAACACCAAGGTTAAGGCTTCGGATCCCTGTGCAGGTTAGCCACCAAAAAAAAAAAAGAAAGCTCCAAGAACCCTATGAATCCAGTTCTGTTACTGTATTCACATAGAACAAAAGAAGCCTTGGACACAGAGTGTACTCACTGCAGGTGAAGCCCAGGATGCACATGCAGGTTTTTACCTGCTATGCTATAAATGTCAAGGAGAGAAAAGAGAAAGACACAGTGTGATTTTCCTAAATTATGCTGTCTCGGAAAGACCCTGGCTGTGAGGCACTGTTTTGCTTTTGGGGGGAACCCTCTGGCTTAGTGGGTCCAATTATAACAACCCATCCTAGTCTTTTGGTCTTTAACGAACATTTACTAATTCCGTGCACCAGACCCCAGCCTTCTTCCTGCGCCTCATCTTCCATTTGTTCATCCAGCTATTCATTAAAGCCAGCTTGTTCCTGGGAAAGATCTACTGTGTATCTCACTCTGTGTGTGTGCATATGTGTGTGTGTGTGTGTGTGTGTGTGTGTGTGTGTGCAGGCGCGCACATGCTTGCGCACCCAGAACAATAACAATAAGAAACCCAACTCCTAAGCCACATGTTTCACTTTGCTGCTTGTTAATTTTAACAAGGCAGCTGGTGGTTTGGGCTGAGAGCTTGCTTTTCTATTAACCGCAGTTTTTCCTCCCCATGGATGGATTCCTGTTTGTAGTTTTGGAGGTAAGGAGCCTCGGTAGAGGCAAGCCTGAATCGTTCCAGCCTAACAGAACAGCTCCAAGAACCAAGGCAAAGGAAGCCTCTCACTGCAGCAAACTTGGTCTTTCAAAATGAGAATTTTTTTTTACAGCACATAGGTTATGGTCCAGGGACTCTGCTCAGCATGGGAGACACAGCAGACGTTAAGATGACCAGTACCCCCAAGGAGTGTACAGTCTAGTAGTGGGGATTAGACATGCCCAGAGTTATTATAAAAAAATGTGCTAAGTACTGCAGGAGTGGCCCAGGCTACGGCTGGAGTGGAGGAGAGCAGATCCTAGATCTATCTGCAAAGTCTTCATGGAGGAAATCAGATTTGCATTGTCTTTGAGGGGCAGACA
>NW_007750393.1:9727-10266 GCF_000696425.1 Galeopterus variegatus | reverse complement strand
TTAGATCGATGAGCTCGGTCTGATTAGTTTTCCTAGATCGATTAACTTGGTCTGATTAGTTATCTGAGATAGATTCGCTTGGTCTGATTAGTTTTCCTTGATCGATTCCTCAGTTCTGATTAGTAATCCTACATCGATTTGCTTGGTCTGATTATTTCTCCTCGATCGATTAGCTTGGTCGGATGAGTTTACTTAGATCGANTCTGTTGAGTTCACTTAGATCGATGTGCTTGGTCTGATGAGTTTTTTAGATCAATGTGCTTTTTCTGATGAGTTTACTTAAATCGATGGGCTTGGTCTCATGAGTTTCCTTCGATTGATGTGCTTAGTCTAATGAGCTTACTTAGATCGATGAGCTTGTTGTGATGAGTTTACTTAGATCGATGAGGTTAGTCTGATTTGTTTACTTAGATCGGTGAGCTTGGTCTGTTGAGTTTATTTACATCGATCATCTTGGTCTGATGAGTTAACTTAGATAGATGAGCTTGGTCGGATGAGTTTACTTAGATTGATGAGCTTGGTGTGATGTGATTACTTTG
>NW_007750393.1:5808-6376 GCF_000696425.1 Galeopterus variegatus | reverse complement strand
TGTTTACTTAGACCAATGAGCTTGGTCTGATTAGTTTTCCGACATCAATTAGCTTGGTCTTTTTAGTTTTCCTAGATCTACTAGCTTTGTATGATTAGTATTCCTAGATTGATTGGCTTGGTCTGATTTTTTTTCCTAGATCGATTAGCTTGGTCTTATTATTTTTCCCAGATCAATTAGCTTGGTCTGATGAGTACAATTAGATAGATGAACATGGTGTGATATGTTTACTTTGANAAGAGCTTGGTCTGATGAGTTTTCTTAGATCAATGAGCTTGGTCTGATGGGTTTATTTAGATCGATGAGCTTGGTCTGACGAGTTTATTTAGATCGATGAGCTTTGTCTGATGAGTTTTCTTAGATCGATGAGCTTGGTCTGATGAGTTTAACTAGATCGATGAGCTTGGTCTGACGAGTTTACTGAGATCGATGAGCTTGGTCTGAGGAGTTTTCTTAGATCGATGAGCTTGGTCTGATGAGTTTAATTAAATCGATGGGCTCGGTCCGTTGAATTTACTTTGATCGATGAGCTCAGTCTGAAGAGTTTACTTGGATCAATGTGCATGGT
>NW_007750393.1:3373-4347 GCF_000696425.1 Galeopterus variegatus | reverse complement strand
GGAGTTTTCTTAGATCGATGAGCTTGGTCTGAGGAGTTTTCTTAGATCGATGAGCTTGGTCTGATGAGTTTACTTAGATTGAGGCGCTCGGTACGATGAATTTATTTAGATCGATGAGCTTGCTCAGTTGAATTTTCTTAGATCGATGAGCTCGGTCTGATGAGTTTACTTAGATCAATGAGCTTGCTCTGTTGTGTTTTGTTAGATAGAAAAACTTGGTCTGATGAGTTTACTTAGATCAATGAGCTTGCTCTGTTGTGTTTTGTTAGATAGAAAAACTTGGTCTGATGAGTTTACATAGATAGAAGTGCTTGGTCAGAGGAGTTAATTTAAATCAATGAGCTTGGTCTAATGAGTTTACTTAGATTGATGAGCTTGGTCTGATGAGTTTCCTTAGATCGATGAGCTTGGTGTGATGAGTTTACTTAGATCGATGAGTTTGGTCTGAGGAGTTTACATAGATCAATTAGCTCTGACCGATGAGTTTACTTCGATGGATGAGCTTGGTGTGATGTGTTTACTTTGATCATTGACCTTGGTCTGATGAGTTTACTTAGATCAATGAGCTTGCTCTGTTGTGTTTAGTTAGATAGAAAAACTTGGTCTGATGAGTTTACATAGATAGAAGGGCTTGGTCAGAGGAGTTAATTTAGATCGATGAGCTTGGTCTAATGAGTTTACTTAGATTGATGAGCTTGGTCTGATGAGTTTCCTTAGATCGATGAGCTTGGTGTGATGAGTTTACTTAGATCGATGAGTTTGGTCTGAGGAGTTTACATAGATCAATTAGCTCTGACCGATGAGTTTACTTCGATGGATGAGCTTGGTGTGATGTGTTTACTTTGATCATTGACCTTGGTCTGATGAGTTTACTTAGATCAATGAGGGTGCTCGGATGAGTTTAGTTAGGTAGATTAGCTTGGTATGATAAGTTAATTTAGATAGATGAACTCGGTCTAATGTGTATACTTAGA
>NW_007750393.1:1600-2030 GCF_000696425.1 Galeopterus variegatus | reverse complement strand
CTGATGAATTTACCTAGATCGATGTGCGTGTTCTGTTGAGTTTACTTAGATGGATGAGCTCCGTCTGATGAGTTTACGTAGATCGATGTGCTTGGTGTGATGACATTACTTAGATCGAAGTGCTTGGTCTGATGAGTTTCCTTAGATTGATGAGCTTTCTCTGATGAGTTTATTTACATCAATGAGCTTGGTCTGATGAGTTTACTTAGATCGATGAGCTCGGTCTGATGAGTTTACTCAGATCGATGATCTTGCTCTGATGAATTTACCTAGAATGATGTGCTTGGTCTGATGAGTTTACTTACATCGTTGGGTTTGGTCTGATGAGTTTACTTAGGTTGATGAGCTCATTCTGATGAGTTTACTTAAATCGATGTGCTTGGTCTGATGCGTTTTCGTAGATCGATGAGCTCAGTCTGATTGAGTTTAT
>NW_007750393.1:0-488 GCF_000696425.1 Galeopterus variegatus | reverse complement strand
TAGATCAATGTGCTTGGTCTGATGAGTTTACTTACATCGATGAGCTTGGTGTGATGAGGTTTTTAAGATTGAATGTCTTGGTCTGATGAGTTTACTTAGATCGATTAGCTTTCTCTGATGAGTTTAAATAGATCGATGAGCTTTGTCTGATGAGTTTACTTAGATCAAATGGGTGGTCTGATGAGTTTACTTAGATCGAATAGCTTTTTTTGATGAGTTTTCTTAGATCTATGTGCTTGGTCTGATGAGTTTACTTAGATGTATGAGCTTGCTGTGATGACATTACTTAGATCGAAGGGCTTGGTCTGATGAGTTTAATTAGATTGATGAGCTTGGTCTGATGAGTTCACTTAGATCATTGAGCTCGGTCCAATGAGTTTTCTTAGATCGATGTGCTTGGTCTGATGAGTTTACTTTGATCGATTATCTTGCTCTGATGAGTTCACTTAGATCGATGAGCTTGGTCAGATGAGTTCACTTAGATCGAT
>NW_007750392.1:9639-10065 GCF_000696425.1 Galeopterus variegatus | reverse complement strand
TACCAGAAATGGAATTGTTGCTATAATATATACCTGAAAATGTACAAGTAGCTTTGGAACTGGGTAATAGGCAGAGGCTGAAAGAATTTGGAGGAACAGACTAGAAAAAAATCCTAGATTTCCATAAATCGAACATTAAGGGCAATTTTGATGAGAGCTCAGAAGAAGATGGAGCTGTAGGGGAAGTCAAACTTCTTAGAGATTTCTTATGTGGTTGTGATCAGAAAGCTGGTAGAACTATGGACAGTAAATGCCATTCTGATGAGGTCTTAGACGAAAATGAAAAACAAAGTATCAGATAATGGAGTAAAAGCTATCTTTGCACACAATTGCAGAGACCAAGACCTTGGCTGAATTGTGTGTATGCCCTAGATAGGGATTTATGGAATGAAGAATTTAAGAGTAATGAAATAAGATATTTGGAAG
>NW_007750392.1:6511-7008 GCF_000696425.1 Galeopterus variegatus | reverse complement strand
CTGAAGAGCACAACCATACCTGTTTCACCCTCCTTCTGGTGAGTTGTTGTTTTTGTATTCAGTGGTTTAACTCTTTCATTCCTGGAGGTGATTTAACCACTTGGGAGAAAGACAAGAAGGGTAATTTCTGGGTTAGCCGATAATGTGACTGGTTAGGGCCCAACACCTCTAAGAAGAGCTTGTATCCTGGGACGTAAATGTCTTAAAGTTTGAAGTACTGATTGATTAAAAGCTGTCATATTGGACTAAGGCTTATCTAGGTACAAAGTTTCTATCCTAAGTGTAATGTTAAGATATTTTCTCTTCAGAAAGTGTGCAACTCTCATCCCCACAGCAGTGGGAGAGACAAGGGGAAACACAGTGATTCATCCCCCCAAATACTACAACATCTGCTGAGGAAATAAAGCTGGTCCTACAATCCTCAGCCTGCTCATTACCATGACTGGTGCTTTGGTGCTCAGCTGTACTATGCACAATAGCCTTAAATTCTATCTCTT
>NW_007750392.1:1394-4978 GCF_000696425.1 Galeopterus variegatus | reverse complement strand
ATATGTGAAGAAGGAGCTTGTCTCAAAAGTCTAGAAATTTATGTCATTTTCGTTAAAACTCTTTCTACTCTGGTAGACAACCAAAATGTCCTTTGGAAAGTTACGGTGCTATGGCAACCTCTAAGTATATTTCCAAGCAGGTTATCCTAGAGACAGGCTCACAAACCTACTTAAGAAGCAAAATTTACATGGCTCATTACATTGCTTTAAAATGTAGCAAGAAACAAAGGAGAGGAAAAGGGATAGATTAACAGGGTGCAATTGGGGTAGAAGGAACATCCTACCTCAATCCAGTATTAACCAATGTTCTTATTCTCTCTCTCTCCCTCTCTCTTTCTCTCTGCCATATCAGACTTCCCTTCTGATAATGTGGCTAAAGATGAACAAAGGGGTTCAGCAGACAGAAGATGCACAGAGCTAACAAGTTTGCTCTGTCAGAGTGACTCAAGGCCAACTTTCCTTACCATAGTTGTATCTCTCCCAATAACCTGATGAACAGTTATGCTTTTTATCTGTTTCTGGGGAAGAGCATATGTAGGATCAGAATGAGCTCATACTTATTATCACCAGTGGGGTGCCAATTTAGGGATACTATAACTGTCAATCTGGAAGTAGCATTATTTGTACCTTATTATGAAGTCTTTTCATTCTTTTCTATCTATATGTGACATTCCTATTTGTTCTATCCTTTTAATCACATATTCCATTTATTTTACCTTTAATATTTTTATAGATTTGACTCACCCTTTATTTTTCACACATCTTATGGAATTCTGTGTATATCAAAATCTATGATTTAATCATTTAATATCTACAATATGGATAACTTAATTTCTCTAATTGGCACTTTTAAGAGTTTTATACATCTTTTAGTTTTGCTTTTATTTGTTGCTGTCTGCAAAATAATTAAATATCTTTAAATAATATTGCAGACTTGTTATAAAAAAGAATTTGATATTCAAAAACATATTCATTATATAATGAATATGTTTAGAACAGTAACTTAGAACAAAAGTGACCATGCATCTGCAAAGTCATAATCTGACCTATATTGAACAATATCATATAAGTAGTTATTGATTGTTGAAGTGGCTTAATATGGCTGCCGTGAATGCTTTACTACTATATTAACAATGTAAGGAGCACATGAGGTACCAAATTCCGTTCTGGCTGATTTTTCCCTCTTCTCTGTTATAATCTGATAGTGCCACAGACTGGATGTTTGGTTTGTGTTCCTCAAAATTTATATGTTGAAGCCCCAACCCCCACTTTGGCTGCATTTGGAGATAGGGCCTTTATAGAGGTAATGGAGGTTATATAGGGTCATAAGGGTGGAGTCTTGTTCCGATAGGGTTAGTGTCCTTATAAGAAGAGACAAGAGACAGTTTTCTCTCTCTCTTCTATGTGAGGGCACAGCAAGAAAGTGGCTGTCTACAAGCCAGAAGAAAGCCCTCACCATATCCTAAACACCTAGGCACCCAAATCTTGATTTTCCAGCCTCTAGAACTATGAGAAATAATATTTTGTTATGGCAGTCCAAGCTGACTAATACAGAGAGGTACCAGGAATGTTTGTTTGGGTCTTTGCCCAACTTCTTCAATAATGACTTGCTCACTAAGTGAAATAAGATACCATAACAGTAGACAGGTTGAATTCCTATGAACATCCTTCATGGGATACTAGGATGAGAATATAAATTATGTTATTAAGGTAAAAAAAAAAATAAAGACATCTGAAAGCCATTCTACCAACTAACTACTTTAATCCCAACCATTTTGACATTAACAAACTAAATTCTGGACTTATGACTATGGCCCAAACTTTTCGCCCTAGACTATTCTGCTCAGAATTCCTAGTTTTGCATACTGGCCATTATTTTTTTTTCTTTTTAGCCTTTATTTCTGGTTTAACATGTGTGACTGCTATCCCAACTGAAACATTTGCATCTTCCAGAAAATTGAGTTATCCTTCCAACAATAACACATAGGTGTTTCTTGGAATATGCCCCGTTTTGTTTTTGTTTTTCTGCAACCAGTCTGTCTTTTGAAATCATACTCATAATATAATTGCCCAATATACTTCAGTCATGCAAGACGAAAATAAGTAAAATTGGATTTAGTCTATATACTTTATAAACTTGGCCAACTTTAACATTTGCAAGGCATTGAAACCTCAGAAATGTTTTCTCCTTTGACAATTGCTGCTTCTGAATATAGAAATAAATTGGTGGATGATGAAAATTGGAAATTGTTGTTGAGATGATCATTGCTTACTCTGAAGCATTCTTTGAATTCCAATTATTGGCAGCTGGTAACATATGCTCCTCGACATATCTTGGGTAACTATCAAACAGAAGAGGTAGGAAAATCTTTCTCTTTCTAATTATTTTTTTCCCAGCATTCACTCATTTTTCTTTGGGACTTGGCTACCATGGAAGATGATGGCCTTAATGTGGTAAAGTGGTAACACAATTATCTAAGAAGTAACTATCAGAACATGTTAGTTGAAAAGATTAAATTACTTTATGCTTAAAATATATATTTTGTGTTTGACATTAGAAAAAGTTATAAGTAGGTATAATCTTATATTACCTGCTTTTATATATCTTATTTTTATACTGAATTCAGTTGACAGTATAAACAAAGCTTTTAATTAATCTGCTGTTTTATTAATTTAATTAATCTTTTTTTTTTTTTTTTTTTTGGTGACTAGTAAGGGGATCACAACCCTTGGCTTGGTGTCGTCCGCACCACGCTCAGCCAGTGAGCGCACCAGCCATCCCTATATAGGATCCGAACCCGTGGTGGGAGCGCCACTGCGCTCCCAGCGCCGCACTCTCCCGAGTGAGCCATGGGGTGGGCCCTAATTTAAATAATCTTTAGGTATGTAAAACATTTTTAAAAAGCCACTTCTATTAGTAAGTATTAGTCAGTTTCTATTGCTTATGACAAAATATATGGAACTGGGTATTTTATAAAGAAAACAAAATTTAATTGCTTATAGTTTCTGAGGCTAGGAAGTCAAAGTCCAGGGAATACAGATGATGAAGGTCTTGATGGTGGTAACGGTGATGGCAGGGTATCACATTGTGAAAAGGCAGAGCAGAGAGGCAGAGAGAAAGACAGACTCTCTTCTTTTATAGCACTCAGAATCATGTCCCTTAAGAGCATTCTTAATTGATTCACTACTGCATGCTCCTATAATCCAGTGACCTCTTCAAGGCTCCACCTTTCAATTACCATAGTAGGATTTCCCACCCTCTTAACAGTCACAGTGGGGGCTAAGTTTCTAATACTTAAAACTTGGGGGGCCCAATCCAAGCTTCAGTGAATTTTGGGGGGACATAATTCAATCCACTACATTCTGCCCCTGGCCCCCAAAACTCTTGTCATTTCACATTCAAATACATTCATTGCATCCCCAAAGTCTTAACTTGTTTCAACTCAAAAGTCCAAAGTTCAAAGTCCCATCTGTAAAATCAATATAAGTTATCTACTTCCAAGATACAATGGTGGGACAAACATAGGGTATACATTCCTGTTCCAAAAGGGAGAAATAGGCCAAAAGAAAGGTGTAGCAGGTCC
>NW_007750392.1:0-950 GCF_000696425.1 Galeopterus variegatus | reverse complement strand
CTGTAAAATCAATATAAGTTATCTACTTCCAAGATACAATGGTGGGACAAACATAGGGTATACATTCCTGTTCCAAAAGGGAGAAATAGGCCAAAAGAAAGGTGTAGCAGGTCCCAAATAAATCTAAAACCCAGCAGGACAGGCATTAAATCTCAAAGCTGGTGAATCAGGTATCTTGACTCCATATTCGACCTTCTCTGCATGCTGCTGTGGGTTTGGGTCCCAAGTCCTTGAGCAGCTTTGCTCCTATGGCTTTCCTGGTCTCAGGCCACACTTCAGCTCTTCCAGGCTGGTGTTCCACTCTGGTAGCTCCACAGGTCTGGGGTCTCCATGGTAGTCTGTCTCTCATGGCTCCATTAGGCATAGTGTTATTGGGGTTTTTCTGCTGCAGCTCTGACCCCACATTTCCACTAAGCACTGCTCTAGTGAAGGTTGTCTGTGGTGAATCTGCTCCTGGGGTAGATCTCTTCTTGGGTCCCCAGGCTTTTCCATACCCCCTTTGAAATAGGGGTGGAGGCTCCCAAGCCTTCAGAGCTCTGGTATTTTGTGAGCCTGCAGACCTAACACCATTTGGACTCAGCCAAGTCTTCCGGCTTGTATTTTACAAAGCTGGGCATCCAGCTACACCTGGGGCCAATTTAGCCACAGCTGGGGAAGCCAAAGCAGCTGGGGTGCTGGTGTGGAGAGCAGCATCCTGAGGTGGCCCGAGGCAGTGAGCCTTGGATGGCACCTCAGGCCTGTTCCCCAAGACTATTTTGTCTCCCTAGGTCTTTGGGTCTGAAATGGAAGGGTTGGCCCCAGAGGCTTCTGCAATACCTTAAGGGCCTTTTTTCTCCTTCTCTTGATAATCCCTTTCTTTCGTACTAATCTTAGCACCATTGGATTTTTCTTCTGAAAATGCTCTCTGCTTGTCTACCACATGGCCAGGCTGCAAATTTTCCAAATCTTTA
>NW_007750391.1:8152-10067 GCF_000696425.1 Galeopterus variegatus | reverse complement strand
TTTTTTTTTTCTATTCCTTTCCCCCCATTCCCATCCTTCCCTCCCCATCCACCACTATCCCCCTTCTCCTCCAAAATATGATCTTTTTTGGAAGTTCAACAGCAGCCCCTGGTGGAACTCAGCAGTTGTTTCAGCCTGAGCACCGTGGTTCAAGCAACTCCGTCCATTCCCCCCGCCAATAAAAGAAAAGCATGTGCCTGTGTATATTACCACGTCAGCATGCTGTCCTGCAGGTCAGGGATCGGAATATGACCTCGAAGGTGCAAATGCAGTTCTTTGTGATGATAATTTTAGCCAATCTCGGTAGCTGGAGTTTTGAAAAAATACATATGTGTAACAAACAATAAACATCTGTCTCCAATGTCACATTCATTTTATGCATGAAGACCAATAATTAACTGCTAGTGAATAATGCTTACCACAGAGTGTGTCAAAATGAGGAGGCTCCACACATACCAGTGGGCGATCATCATTTTGTTTGGCTCATGTTGTGACAGATTCAGCTTTGTCACTTAGCAAAATGAGCTATACCAAGTGACAAAGAAGGGATTCCTCTGGGTCAGAGCTCAGGAAGCACCACAGAATGCCACTGTCTGGCTCCATCACAATGGCAAGCCAGGCAAAATAAGAAAGCCCACCAAAATGCTTTTCGGGGAGACCATAACTGTTCCCTCTCCTGCTTAGTTAACAGCCACAGATTACCATTTGGGGGCAAGGAGATGTGTGGGTCGTTGTACACCTTTGGCAGGCTAAGTCTGTGCCCTGCACGGAAGTGCTTGAAGGAGGGCTCAAATCCATCTTCACTCTCCCAGGGGCCATCTTCCTAGAGGACAGTCACCTCATTCTTAGCACAGAAGCACAATCCTACTGCTACATCCTGTGCTTTTGGGGCTGCATCCCCCAGAGGGGTTGCCTTCACAGCTCACACAAAGGTGCCATCAGGGTAGTGGTGGCCCTGGTGCTAGACAAGGAGAGGGAGAATCACACAAGGAAGAAGATTGTTTTGCTGACTGAGATTCTCCTGTATGCCGGGGTTGGGGGACATGGCAGGCATTCACCCTCCCTGAGGCTCATGTTAGGACAAAGGAACAATTGGAAATTTACTCAAAAGACCCAAAGGTTTACTTGAGTAAATCTATTCAACATCCTTCACTTGTGCATTTTGACTTTTCTCTTCATAAATAACACAGTTTATTAAGAGGAAAAGTAAATACTACTTTTAAAGCTTCAAATAGCCTTATGATAAGCATTAGAATATTGTATATTAAAACATGGTTTTCAAATTTTTTTAAGTATTGTACTTCGCATTAGACTTTCACTTGGCTGTGAGGCCACTAAGATCTCTTGACTGATGTCATGTAAGATTGAATTAGTGAGCTGATGTGTGAGCCCAGAGAGAATTCCATGGGATTAAGTGCCTAGTGGATGCCAAGCACTGGGGAGTAAGAGGTGTAAAATAAATAGGACTTGGTCTCCACTGAGTTACAATCTAGTAAAGGAAATAGATATTTCTAGATCATTTTAATATAATGTAGTAGGAACATGCAGTCCTAAGAGATGCAGTAGAGTCCTGAGCTCAGCCAGGGGTCATCAAAGGCTTTCTACAGGGATGACACTTGCACTGAGTTCTAAAGAAAGATTAGAAATTAGCTACAGAAAAAACGGGGAGAGGACAGCATAGAAAAAAAATCACTATGGCCTATGGGGCAAAGATGTAAAACTATATGGTATGTCCAAAAAACTACGGGCTGCTTGATATTGCCAGTGCATAAAACACAAGATGGTGCATGACGGGAGCAGAGGCTGGGGAGGTGAGTAGGCCAGGCTTGTAGAGCCTTCTCTGCTCTCCTGGAGAGACTAGATTTGTTCTACAGGCCACGGACAACAATCAAAGGAAGTTATATAAAGGAATGAC
>NW_007750391.1:5897-7403 GCF_000696425.1 Galeopterus variegatus | reverse complement strand
CCTCGTAGCACTGATTATTAACACTGCCCTCGAACATCACAGCTGGAGAGGGACCGAACAGATCATCAAGTCCAGTCGTTTTCAGACTGTGTGCTGTGGGGGTCGCAGGAGTGGCAGAGAGGCAGGGCTCCAGACTGCGTCCCCAGATTCAACCTGAGTGGGCCTACCTTTACCCATTGTGTATATTAGAATTCTTCATAAATCCTAGTTTGAAAAAATAAAGTCACAGTCTGAAAACCACTGATAGCTTCTTCCTTTTACAGAGAGTAAACTGAGGCCCATGGAGGTGAAACAACTTGTCCACGGGCACAAGTCTGCAGCAGAGGCTGAGCAAAATCTATGACACACTTAGTTTGCCACCTGTCAATTGCAAGTGTCCTCTATGCTGTGGTTTTCTCCACAAAGTGACTGTTTGCTTTTGCTGTGTTGTATGGAGATAGCATCAAAAACTTCCTCATTAAAAACAATAGGAGAGCAGTTTCTTCAGTTTCTTTCATTCAATAAATATTTATTGAGCATCTTCTGCATGCTAAGCCCTCTTTTACCAAAATCACTTGAGCATTTCTGTTTGGATCCTCAGTTGTAATTTTTGTTTCTTTGGTAGAGTTCTGACAGTGCCCTCAATTAGTATTTGACTATCACTGGATGTGATATGATCCAAGAAGGGGTTATTTCAGACCTAAGTAAACAAGATTGTTATCACAGGTATGAGTTTCCTAATTCACCAGAGGATTATAACTAATTTATATTTTCAAGCTAATTGTTGAAAATACATTTTTTAAAATCTATAGTTTTTAAGGTATCTGAAAAGTAATTCTTTTAAACACAATTATGAATAGCACTATGTTACATTAATTCTTCCATAAACATTCCAGAGCTCACTGAAAATAATAAAACTCAATAAGCATAACCTTATAAAACTTAGAATTAATATCTGAAATAATCACAGGATAGATTGTTTCCAGAAAATTAGAATTCAAGCAAATAAACTTGATAACCCTTCCTTTCCATCCTATTAACTTAACAGCTGCTTGTACCAATAGGATCATTCCTAAAACAAGGAAAAGCAAATCCGTGCTCAACCTAGAGACAAATGTTCACTGAGAGGTTACAGCAGCCTATTGACCCCTTTCTAAAAGATTCCCCCATCTTGAGAATCTTGTCCCAGAACTCCTAGAAGGGAGCAGTGGGTTGCCACTTTGTAAAGTGTATGAGTCAGGATGGGGAACAGGAGCCAGCTGGAGAAAGTCCTCCTGCTCCTGGCCTGCCAGAGATAAGATTGGCCGGACCTTTTCAGAAACACATAACACCTGCTGCAGGAAGGAAAACCATTGCTGTCTCTCCTGTTGGGGAATCCATTCTTCATCTTATGAAACTCTTTAAAATGAGGAGCCAGGCAATCAGTCTTTCTTCAACTGCCTCTTTATACTTTACTACCCCACTTTGTTTTCTCTCTGTACTCCTTCCATTTGCAAATAATTTTTAAAATCAGAAACTCTACACATA
>NW_007750391.1:1123-1610 GCF_000696425.1 Galeopterus variegatus | reverse complement strand
AGACTAGATTTGTTCTACAGGCCACGGACAACAATCAAAGGAAGTTATATAAAGGAATGACGAGTTGCGAAGGAATGAGACTGAAGGTCAAAAGACTGATCAGAAGCTCATTGTGACCATCCAAGAGAAAGAGGATAAGGACCTGAATTCTGGTGGTAGAAATGGGGTTGGAGAGGAAATGGTAAGTGTAAGAAATATTCAGAGGTCAGAACTCAGAGGAGTTGGTGATCTATTGGATATGGAGCGTGAGGGAGGAATGTTGGATAACTTCCAGGTTCAGGTGTAGGAGACAGCATAGTCTGTGGTGCCATCGACTGGGTGAGAGACTGCAGGGGACAGAATAGGTCTGAGGGGAGAGGATGACACTCTGAAGAAGTACTTCTCCAAATATGTCCTCTAGTACCCTCCACTGGCCTCCAGGCAGCTCCTCGTAGCACTGATTATTAACACTGCCCTCGAACATCACAGCTGGAGAGGGACCGAACAG
>NW_007750391.1:0-382 GCF_000696425.1 Galeopterus variegatus | reverse complement strand
TATTTTCCTTTATGCATTTTGATATTTGAGAATAATGAATTCAAAAATTACTGGGAAAAAAAGGTCTGTAATTGACCGCCTAGGGAAACTATGCAAAATACCTTCAAAATTCCCACACGGAGTAGAAAAGAAGTGGATTCAGATACAGTCTGAAACCTTCCCAAGCTTTCTCCACTGGAATTCTAATTAGCAAGACCCCTTTAAGCAATTTTAAAGCTGCTTAATTTAAATACAGGAAGTGTTTCCGTGGGCTTTATAATACTTTGGCAGAGTTGATCCTATTTCCTGAGATTAAATAGAAGAAAATTCTTTCCTCAGGACATTGAACCACACACAATAAGATCATTCATTAGAATGTTCGTATAAATTCAAAATATACCAG
>NW_007750390.1:8892-10067 GCF_000696425.1 Galeopterus variegatus | reverse complement strand
AGTACCATGCTGTTTTGGTTATTATAGCTTTGTAATATAGTTTAAAGTTAGGTAGTGTTATACCTCCAGCTTTATTTGTTTTGCTCAGGATTGCTTTGGCTATGTGTGGTCTTTCATTGTCCCATATAAATGTCTGGATAGCTTTTTACATCTCAGAGAAAAATATCATTGGAATTTTGATGAGGATTGCATTAAATCTGTAGATCACTTTGGGTAATATGGACATTTTCACAATGTTAATCCTTCCATTCCAAGAGCATGGGAAATCTTTCCATCTTCTGTGTCCTCTTTAATTTCTCTCAACAGTGGTTTGTATTTCTTTTTGTAGAGATTTTTCACATCCTTGGTCAGCTTTATTCCTAAGTATTTTATTTTTTTTTTGGTGGCTATTATAAATGGGCTAGCTTTCTTGATTTCTTTTTCTGCATGTTCACTGTTGGAGTATAGAAATGGTACTAATTTTTGTGTGTTGATTTTGTATCCTGCAACTTTGCTGGAATCATTTATCAAGTGTAGGAGTTTTTTTATAGAAGCTTTAGGCTGTTCAATATATAGGATTATAATCCTCAAAAAGGGACAGCTTGACTTCATCCTTTCCAATCTGGATGTCCTTTATTTCCTTCTCTTCTCTGATTGTTCTGGCTAGTACTTCCAACACTATGTTGAATAGGAGTGGTGAGAGTGGGCTTCCTTGTCTAGTTCCTGTTTTTAAGGGTAAAGCTTCCAGCTTTTGCCCATTCAGGATGATATTGGCAATGGGCTTATCGTATATGGCTTTAATTATGTTGAGATACTTTCCATCTATGCCTAACTTGTAGAAAGTCTTTATTGTGAAAGGATGTTGAATTTTGGCAAATGCTTTTTCAGTGTCAATAGACATGATCATATGGTTTTGGTCTTTGCTTTTATTAACATCGTGTATCACATTTATTGATTTGTGTATGTTGAACCAACCTTGCATCCCTGGGATGAATCCCACTTGATCATGGTGTACAATTTTCTGTATGTGTTTTTGTATTCTGTTAGCTAGTATTTTATTGATTTCTGCATCTATATTCATCAAGGATATTGGCCTGTAGTTTTCTATTTTTGATGCAGCTTTGTCTGGTTTTGGTATCAGGGTGATGTTTGCCTCATAGAATGAGTTTGGAAGAATGGCCTCTCTTTCAATCTTT
>NW_007750390.1:1775-7979 GCF_000696425.1 Galeopterus variegatus | reverse complement strand
GGATCGCAACCCTCAGTGTCGCCCCCGCACCGGACCGGGGACCGGCAACGGGACTGCAACCCTCGGTGTCGCTCCCGCGCCTCGCTCAGCCAGTGAGCGGGAACCGGTCTGTATGTGGGATCCGAACCCTCAGGCGGGAGCGCCGCCGCACTTCCCAAGCGGCGCACTATCCAGTGCGCCACCGGGCCAGCCCCAGCTTCAATCTCTTTTATTGTTATTGGTCTGTTCAGATATTCTATATCTTCTTGGCTCAGTTTTGGTAATTTGTATGCCTCCAGAAATTTATCCATTTCCTCCAGATTTTCAAATTTGTTGGCATATAGATGTTTGTAGTAGTCTCTAATGATTCCTTGTATTTCTGAGGTGTCAGTTGTAATATCACCTTTTTCATTTCTAATTTTTGTTATTTGGGTCTTCTCTCTTCTTAGTTAATCTTGTTAAAGGTTTGTCAATTTTATTTATCTTTAAAAAAAACTTTTTGTTTCATTGATCTTTTGTATTTATTGGTTTTTGTGTTTCTATTTCATTTAGTTCTGCTCTGATCTTAATTATTTCTTTCTGTCTACTAACTTTAGGTTTGGATTGTTCTTGTTTTTCTAGATTTTTAAGGTGAAGTGTTAGATTATTTATTTGCCGTCTTTCCATTCTTCTGAAGTAAGCATTTAATGCAATAAATTTCCCCGTTAATACTGCTTTTGCAGTATCCCACGGGTTTTGGTATGATGTGTCATTATTTTCATTAGCTTGAAGAAATTTTTTGATTTCCTGTTTAATTTCTTCTTGGACCCACATGTCATTAAGTAGAATGTTGTTTAATTTCCATGTATTCATATAGTTTTCAGAGTTTCATTTATTATTGACTTCTAATATTAATCCATTGTGATCAGAAAAAATACATGGAATAATTCCAATTTTTTTGAATTTGTTAAGACTTGCTTTGTGACCTAACATGTGATCTATCCTGGAGAATTATCCATGTGCTAATGAGAAGAATGAATATTCTGAGGTTGTTGTTTAGAATGTTCTGTAGATATCTGCCAAATCCAATTGGCCTAAAGTATTGTTTAGATCTTGTGTTTCTCTGTTGATTTTTTGCCTNATCTTAATTATTTCTTTCTGTCTACTAACTTTAGGTTTGGATTGTTCTTGTTTTTCTAGATTTTTAAGGTGAAGTGTTAGATTATTTATTTGCCGTCTTTCCATTCTTCTGAAGTAAGCATTTAATGCAATAAATTTCCCCGTTAATACTGCTTTTGCAGTATCCCACAGGTTTTGGTATGATGTGTCATTATTTTCATTAGTTTGAAGAAATTTTTTGATTTCCTGTTTAATTTCTTCTTGGACCCACATGTCATTAAGTAGAATGTTGTTTAATTTCCATGTATTCATATAGTTTTCAGAGTTTCATTTATTATTGACTTCTAATATTAATCCATTGTGATCAGAAAAAATACATGGAATAATTCCAATTTTTTTGAATTTGTTAAGACTTGCTTTGTGACCTAACATGTGATCTATCCTGGAGAATTATCCATGTGCTAATGAGAAGAATGAATATTCTGAGGTTGTTGTTTAGAATGTTCTGTAGATATCTGCCAAATCCAATTGGCCTAAAGTATTGTTTAGATCTTGTGTTTCTCTGTTGATTTTTTGCCTAGATGATCTGTCCAATGATGAAAGTGGGGTGTTCAGCTCCCCCGCTATTATGGTGTTAGTGTCTATCTCTTTCTTTAGATCTAATAGTGTTTGCTTTGTAAATCTGGCTGCTCTGACATTAGGTGCATATATATTTATGATTGTTATGTCTTCTTGATGGATAGATCCTTTTATCATTATATAGTGGCCTTCTTTATCTCTTTTAATGGTTTTTGCTTTAAAGTCTATTTTATCTGATATAAGAATAGCTACTCTAGCTCGTTTTTCATTTCTATTTGCATGATATATCTTTTTCCATCCTTTCACTCTTAGTCTATGTGTGTCTTTACAGGTCAAGTGAGTCTCCTGAAGACAGCATATTGTTGGGTCCATCTTTTTAATCCAGTCAGTCAATCTGTGTCTTATGAATGGGGAATTTAATCCCTTTACATTTAGAGTTATTATTGAAAGGTGTTGATTTACTCCTAGAATTTTACTGATTCTTGTTTAGATGTCTTAAGTATCTTTTGTTCCTTTTTTCTAATTTTCTGTTTGTCTTCTGTATTTGTTGGTTTCTTAGGGTGATGATAAACTATTTTTTTTTCTTTTGTTAGCATTTTTGTTTTGCTGGTAGGTTTTGTTCTTTCTTGTGTATTCATGGCAGTGATGGTTGTTTTTGTGGTATCAAACCCAGTACTTCCTTGAGAATTTCTTGTAGGGCTGGCCGTGTGGTAGTGAACTCCCACAGTTTTTGTTTGTCTGAGAAATATACTATTTGTCCTTCATTTCGGAAGGATAGCCTTGCTGAGTAAAGTATTTTTGGCTGGTAATTTTTGTCCCTTAGTGTTTTTAATATATCATCCCATTATTTTCTGGCTTTTAGAGTTTCCGGTGAAAAGTCTGATGTTATTCTGATTGGGGCTCCCTTATAGGTGACTTGCTGCTTTTCTCTTTCAGCTTTTAAGATTCTCTCTTTGTCTTTGATTTTTGTCAGTTTTATTATCACATGTCTTGGAGAGGACCTTTTTGGGTTGAATGTGTTTGGGGATCTTCGGGCTTCCTGAATCTGGAGATCTGTGACTTTCCCTATACCTGGGAAGTTTTCTGCTATTATATCATTGAATATGTTTTCAATGCCATTTCCTTTTTCCTCCCCTTCTGGAATACCCATGATTCAGATATTTGAGTGCTTAAGGTTGTCAGTTGTCTCTCTTAGATTTTCTTCAAATTTTGATTCTTTTTTCTTTTTTCTGGTCTGTCTGTGATAATTCAAATAGCCTGTCTTCGAGGTCAGAAATTCTCTCTTCTGCTTATTCAAGTCTGCTGGTTAAACTCTCTGTCATGTTTTTTATTTCATTGAATGAATCCTTCTGCTCCACAAGCTCAGCTACATTCTTTTTCAGGGCATTGATTTCTTTGTACATTTCTTCTTTCAGATCCTGTATATTTTTTCTCATTTCACTGTGTTGTGTAACTGAGTTTTCTTGTATCTCATTTAGTTTCCTTAGAATAGTTACTCTAAATTCCTTGTTTGTCATTTCAGAGACTTCCTGTTCTATCGGATCTAGTGCTTGAAAGTTATTGATTTCCTTTGGTTGCAATGTACTTTCTTGATTTTTCATATTTCTGTTATCTTTCCTTTGGTGTTTTGTCATTGTGGCCGGGAGTATCACAGTCCACTTGTTTCACCCTGATGTCTGGCTTGGATCCTGAAACCTCTGAAGTGTTTGAGACCTCTGGCCTCTAGTGAGTGAACTGGAAATAAAATGAATTGTCAGAGAATCAGCAGTGAAGTCCAATTTCTTTTATATATCTTTTCCATAAATACAGAAGTTAATTCATGTTTGTGTTAGGCAGATAATGACTACTGCCCCTCCCTGCCCCAATAGATGTCCATGTCCTAATCCTGGAATCTGTTAATATGCAACTTTATGTGACAAAAGGAAATTTGCAGATGTGATTAAGTTATGGATCTTGAGGTGGGAAGATTATCTTGGCTTATCCAGGTGGGCCCTGAGTGTAATCACAAGAGCCCTTGTAAGAGGGAGGCAAGGTCAAACGCAGTGGAAGACAATATCAGAGCAGAAGTAGACATTGGGGAGATGGGACAGTGAGCCAAGGAGTGCAGGCTGCCTCAAACAGCTGGGAAAGGTGAGGAACAGATACTCCCCGGGAGCCCCCAGAAGGAACCAGCCCTGCTGACACCTTGATTTTAGCACTATAGGAGTTATTTCAGACTTTTGACCTTCAGAACTGTAAGAGGATAAATCCGTGTTGTTTTAAGCCACCAAGTTTGTAGTAATTCATTATAGCAGCAAAAAAGAAAACTAATACAATGTTCAATGAAGAAAATTTGGAAAACACAGGAAAAGCATAACGGATTTAAAAAAAAAAAAAAACCCACTATCATTACTCTGCCAAAAGGGAAAAAAATGAATATCTTGGATTATAGCTTTGCAGACTTTTTCTCTGCATGTGTGTAATTATGCACTTAACAAAAATGGTGTTGTACTCAGAATGACTCTCCCAGTCTGATTTTAGGGAGTATGAGGTGTCAAATGGGAGGGTTGGCTTGGGAATTTGGAGCTCTGGTCCCCTTGCCCATGTTCTCAGTCCCTTGCAGTTCGGGGTGTCTGTAGAAGTATAGGAAATCTCAAGAGTGGGCAGACAATGGCCACATGGTGGCCACGGGAGCCCAATTTGGTACTTGAAGGGAAAGCTCCTGGGTGACACTCATGCTGGTGTTTTCTTTCTCTTGCAAGCATCCCACTACTACAAATACAAGCAGCAGTTCATCTTCCCAGGTGAGTTTTGCATGAGCCAGAAGCAGCCCCTTCTGAACAAGCCCTGCTGAGGTGTGGGGGTTGCTGGAATGGCTGCAGGTGAATGTCGTTGGGGTGTATGGGATCAAAGAAGGTGGTGGTGGGGGCACCACCCTCCAGGATAATGGCTGGACATGGAAGTAGAGGAGGTGAGGGTGGGAGGTCCCAAGGACATAATGGAAAAGCCTGAGAGCGTGGTCAAGGATGCGCAGGGGTGAGGAGGGCTCCGGAGCCATGTGGGAGGGGACAGATAGTCAGAGGGGCCTGCATTGGGTACTGAGAAGATGGGAAACCAAGTGTCCTCATGATCTCAGAGGGAATTTTGGAGTGAGAAGCATTCAGGAATGATCAATGGATGCTTCAGGATGGGTGTTTGGGGCTCTGGAAGCCCCCATAGTCAACAATGGGGAATTCTGTACAGGATGTCATCTAGAACACTGGTCCATCTGCATAGGTAAAGTCCAGGTGGTGCAAGAAGGAAGAAAGGGGGTTGGCCACCCCCACACCCCACCAGGGATCTGGTGAAAAGTTATTAGGTGCCCTGTCTCCCAGGAATAAGGCCTTGGGCATGGTTGTGGACTCCATGGTTGGTTTCTGACTGTCCAATCTCTGGCTCTCAGATGTGGTGCCGGTGCCAGAGACGCCGACCCGGGCACCCCAGGTCATCCTGCATCCAGTGACCTCGAATCCAATGTAAGTAGAATGAAGACTGCCTTCCCCAGCCCTGGGCTTTTGAGCCCTGGCCCTTCTTCTGCTCATGTTCCCTATCTTCTTTCTTCCTCTTCCTGGAATTGATGGGCTTGGGGGCAGAAGGGTAAGTTCGAGGGAGCCACAGAGACATAGGGAATGACTCAGACAAAGAGACGGAGTGTGACAGACAGCCCAGGCTGAGAGACAGACGCTGAGAGAGGCTTTGCTGGCCCCGTGAGCCAGCTCTGCCTTGTGCTTCTGGTCCTGTCTGTCAAGTGTGATTTTCAGGGGCCATTTCCTTAGACCCCTAGACCCTTCCTATGATTAGAAAGATCGTTTTCCCCAGGCAATAGCTAGAATGAAAGGACAATCACTCTATGTCACTGTCCCCCTTTGGAAAAGTATAATTTAGGTTTATACCAGCTATCAGCAAAGTATAGTCTGTGGAACAAATCCAACCTGCATCCTGTTTTTATAAATAAAATTTTATTGGAACACAAACATGCCCATTTGTTTACAATGTATTGCTCGTGGCTGCTTTCTCATTACAGCAACAAAGTGGTTGTAATAGAAACTGTATGGCCCAAAAAGCCAAAAATATTTACTATCTGGCCCTTGGCAGAAAAAGATTGCTGACCTCTGGCTTATATCATTGCAAAAATAATATAAGCTAATTTTGGAAATTTTGGACTATTCTTTAAAAAAGGAAAGGGAAAATAATCACTCATAATCCCACCACTGGGGTCACTATTCGTATTTACATAATTGTGATCCACAATATATGCAGTTACTGTCATCCTGCTGTATCATCTTTAATGCTGTAACATTGCATTTTTCATATTATTCCAGATTCCTCATAGATGTTGTTTTTAATGGCTGTAAAATGTCATATTGATGTAGAATAATTTCTTTACACTGTTTAAGATTCAGCTATAGGGAAATGATTAAGGAAATTTCATATTTCACAGTTGTAAACAACACTGCCATGAACATCTTTGTGTATAGTATCCTTAGGATGTAGACCTTCTTCCCAGGTGGTCCACTTCACTTTGTGCAG
>NW_007750390.1:0-421 GCF_000696425.1 Galeopterus variegatus | reverse complement strand
AGCATGTTCACATACTTAGGACTCGACTGCAGCTCTGCTTGTGAATGCATCACACACACGCACACACACACACACACACACACACACACAGACACACACACCTGTGTCTTCCAGTCCAGTCCAGTCTTCTTTTCATTCCTTGCATCCTGATTCCGTGTGACTGGCAAGGTTCAGCTCTAACACTATGAACTTCACATACATCCAGTAATTCTCTCTCCTTGGGATTTCTACCATGCTCCATCTATTCAATTTATACTTAAATTTTGGCCCTTGGCACTTTTAGCCTCTCTGCACAATATCTACCTACTTGCTTTGGTCCCTTCAGTAGTAAAATATTCCTTTAAGTCAGGAGCCATGCCAATTTCAATTCTGTATCCCTCTGAGGGCCTAGCACTGTTCCTGGCACACAACTCTAGTCAAA
>NW_007750389.1:0-10068 GCF_000696425.1 Galeopterus variegatus | reverse complement strand
GGGGTGCTGGAAATATTTTATGTCTTGATAGGAGTGTGAGCTTGGCAAGCATATGTGTTTGTCAACACTCAGTGAATGTATATTTAGGGTTTGTGTGTTTCATTGTAGGTAAATAATACCTCCATAAAAACAATGAAAAAAAGTTGTAGAGGACAGAATTAGCAACCGATCGGTTAGAAATATGGCATATTAGGTTAAGTGTGGATTTTGTACTCAGAGGGCCCTGGATTCAAATTATAGTTCTGAAATTTATTAGCTGTTAAAGGTTGCTAAGTAATATAACCTCTCTGAACTTTAGTTTTCTTTCTGTAGAGCTGGAATGATGCCTTTTTTCAAGAGATATTGTGGAAACACATGTAAAGGGCTTATCATAAGGGCTGACATAATAATGTGTTAAGTTAACGCCACTTGAATAATTCTCTTCTTTCTCAAATTTCTTCTCATTTATTACTGAGATAAATGTCAAAAATGATTGTGAGCTTTTGAGTTCTGGTGTTTGAGAAGATAGCAAATTGTTACCAGAAATACAAAACACACTAGTGAAATCATACCCGGGAGAGAATATGATGAGTTCTCTTTTGAAATTAAAGAATTTGAGACAACTAGAGATGTCCTGGATGTAGTTGGTAAAAATGGGTCTTGAATTTGGGAAAGAAATCAGAAAAAGAGCTTTGTAATTGAGGTGCGGTGAGCTGATAAACCAGATCTTCCAGGGGTGGGGGTGGGGGGAAGCACCGACTTGCAGCATTTGCTGATTTCCATGCTGTAAATACTTGCACCATAGCCAATTTTAAGTTACCAAACCGGTTTTCAAAATTCTTGAATATTTACCAATCAGATCTTTCCAGCTGGTGCTTGCCAGCTCCAGCACACTGCTAGATCCCAGTCATTTGCTGAGGCAGAGAATGAGACAGATACAAATGTTATCTCACTTTGCACCAGGTCCTCTTGCCTGCAGGACACTTTGAGTTTAATTAGTTCTTTTGTTATGAATCCCCATTTCTGAGTGTCTCTCCATGGCTCACGTATTTTTCTGGTGTGGCATAGAAATACTTGACCCTCTTATGTCCACTGCTTTTAAACAGGGCTTCCTTTTTATAATGCAGAGATTGCTCTTCTAAGGATATCCAGGGCCACCAGGTGCCTCAACCTGGGAGGAGTTCAAGTACAACAACTCTTCCCTTCGTTTTCTCAGTGCTTTCTCCAGTGCTAGGTTCCTACCTCACTTAACATTATATGTCATTTCTCCCTTTCTGGGGAAGCCAGAGACACTTTCAAACTAAGTTCAACATCTCCTACTTCCCATTCCACCCCCTATCCAGTACATAAGTTTGTGTTTGCATGAACTGCAGGTGTAGAGGGGGCCCTTACCATGAGCTGCTGGAATGCTATCAACCCATGGGATGGAGTTTAAACCCATTGTATTTAATATTATTGAGCTGACTGTAACAATAAGGGCTCTTTGTCAGGAGTACATGAGGACTCTTCTTAACCCAAAGGTCAGCTAAGATACTCTGTTAAATATTCATTTTCAGAAATTTTTGGTCCTACAAATAACAGGGATGTAAAGAGCTTTTTGTCCAAAGATGTTTCCTTTCAATATTAATTTTTACAGCCATATGACATACTCATTTAAAATAACATTACGTAGATCTCAAAATTATTGCAAAAATTTTTTTGTTCTTTTCACATGAAATATATTTATAATATACTGAAATATTATATATACCATTTGTTGGGAAAATAGAATAATTTAATCAGGCCCCCTCACCTCCAGTCTGGTTGGGGGTGGTGCAGCACATTCTTTGTAAATAAGTTGTATGTGGGTGGAGTTAGTGTGCATGTGCAGTGCCATGACTTGGCTGGCATCTGCCTCAGGCATCCACCTGTGCATCCATGCTCCCGAACCTATGGCTCCAAGGACTTTTTTGCTGGCTACCTAGCTCATAGACTTGCGTGTGAGCGGTCTGGTGATCCAGCTGGGCATGTGAAGAGTTTGTGACCCAGTATGTGAATGGGCTTGAGAGATCTGTGAGCTCCACACCCAGCTCTACCTCTACAATTGGCCCAGTCAGCAGGATGATGGGCAGGTAAAAGAGCTCAACAATTGGCAACATTGGCAGGATTCCAACATTAGTCTCAACTTCACACCGTTTTAACTCTGTTAAAAGTATGGAAGCAGAAATGGTTGGAAATGAATTTCTCAAATTATTAATGGTGATTTTCAACTGGTAGTGGGATTATGGGTGGCTTCTTCCTTCTTCTTTGTGCACCTATAGGCTTTTCCAAATTTTCTACATAATAGGCAAAACATGTCTTTAACAAATGTCCAATACCCTCAGAGACTGTAGTTACATTCCAATATCCTTGGTGTATCCATTCCAGTTTTTTTTTTTTTTTTTTAGTAAAAACCCATTTGAGATCTATAGTCAAATTATTTCTAAAACACAGATAATACATGTCTTGTGTGATAAAAATGGGCAGTTTTTTTTTTTTTTTTTTTTAGTAAAAACCCATTTGAGATCTATAGTCAAATTATTTCTAAAACACAGATAATACATGTCTTGTGTGATAAAAATGGGTTCCTTCAGCCGTGCTTTAGAGTGGTATTATTTACCCCTCTCATTGGTTTCTTCAATGCTGCAATGAAGAAGAGTTTCAAAAATAAAACCCTAAGCTTTTCTCACTGAAATGTACCTTCAATTTGTAGATAATACAAATCTTTATAACCTTTTAAAAAATATATGTATTAATATATTCTTGAGTTGTATTTTTCCAAAATTTTATTATGAGAAATTTCAAAGATACAGAAAAGTTGGAAGAATACTACAGTGAATACTAATAGATCTACCAGTTGGATTCTATAATTAACACTGTGATTTACTTGTTTTATCACGTATCTATTTATCCATCTATCAGTCCATCTTATTTTCTGATACATTTCAAAGTAGCAGACATGAGTACACTTTGCTCCTAAATACATATCTTTAACTAGAGTTCAATATTTTTCATATATTTTCTTTTCATTTGGAGTAAAATTTACATGCAGTGGACTGCACACATTTTTAGTTATCATTCAGTGAGTTTTGACAAATATGTATACCTGTGTCACCCAAACTACTGTCAATATATAGAACATTCCATCATCCAGGAAATCTCTGCACTGCTCCTCCCAGAGCCAACCATTATCCTGATTTGATTCCACAATATCATTATCTTTCCAAGTCTAGAACGAGGATGAGTACCTAAGCTGTTCCAAATTTTAGTACTGTGGACATCCTTGTATGAGTTTTTTTGTGTGCGCGTGAACATCTGTTTTCATTGCTCTTGGTTCTTGCGAAAATACATAGGAGTAGAATTGCTGAGTCAGAGGGGAGGTTCATGGTGCATATCTAGTTTATAAAAGACTACTTGAACTTTTCCTGGACAGATTTACCATTTCACACTCCAACATGTAATTTATGAGAGTTGCACTTATTCCACATTCTTGACAGCATGTTAATCTTTTAAAAAAAATTTAGTAATTTTCATGAATGTGTAGTAGCTGAATTTTATCTTTTATTATATATACTTAGGGTGTATGAATTGTAACTCTAAAATGCATTAATACATGGTCAGTTTCTTTGCTGTCCAAAGGCTGAAAAGGCAAAAGCCAAGTTTTGCTCCAACAAACATGGCCTCCCTGTCTACAGCATCATGAAATTGGCAAAACTCTAGTATTTTCTAAGAATTAACTTTTCTCCCATGGAGAAATCTCTTTTCTCAAGATTTGAATAGTAATTAATACAGACTCACATCACAGTTGCTCTCATCATGATTGTTGGTCCCTCCCCTAAGTCCTTTTCTTCTCTTGTTTCTCTCACTTCCCAATCCCCTTGAATCACCTGTAGGGATTATGGAGTTGCTTAGTACATTCCAGTCACCTCTGTTAGGTAGCTTGTCACATGCTTCCTTAGGCAGCAGGCATTTGTGCTCTTTCTCATCTCTTTTCTTAATCTGTAGACATTTAAAAGAAAGGAAATATTTAATTTACCTTAGCACAGCCCTTTGCACCCAGTAGGTGCTCACTGAACATTTATTAAATGTGTGATTGAATGAGAGGTGATGGAATAGTTAAGAGCACACACCTTGGGGCCAGACTCTACCACTTACCAGTTGTGTGATGTCAAGCAGATGACTCCACCTCTCTGAGCCTCAGTTTTCATCTGAAAAATATAGATAATACTTACCTAATTGAACTTTTGTGGCCATCAGTGAGTTAATTTTTTAAAAAGTTCTTAGAAGAGTGTCTAGCACATAGTAAATAAATATAAAATGAACCCAAATATTCTTTGGATCATATATATAACTTCACAGAAACACTAGCTTTCTAAATTTGTGTCTATCCTGCCATATGAAAAATTTCTTTAAAAAGCAACAACAAATGATAGTGATAATTCAACCTAAAGGCCTCAGTTTTCATCTGAAAAATATAGATAATACTTACCTAATTGAACTTTTGTGGCCATCAATGAGTTAATTTTTAAAAAAGTTCTTAGAAGAGTGTCTAGCACATAGTAAATAAATATAAAATGAACCCAAATATTCTTTGGATCATATAAATAACTTCACAGAAACACTAGCTTTCTAAATTTGTGTCTATCCTGCCATATGAAAAATTTCTTTAAAAAGCAACAACAAACGATAGTGATAATTCAACCTAAAACTATTTCTTTCAAGTACTCTAGTTCTGTTATTCCAGAATTTGGTGAACAGTGTATTCACCCATGATGATTTCATAATCTTTGATAATATGTTTCTCACCTTCCAGATTTTTAGATTAAACATATTTATAGTGCCCTATCCCCCTCACCTCTTTTTTTTTAAATCTTGGGTCTTTTACTATGTATTTCTTAAAGTGCTCTGATAAGACCTGCAATACTTAAGATGTAAACTCTATTCTCACCTTTTTTTTTTAAAAAATAAAAAGACAATTTAATTTTTTAATGGTCTTATATATTATTCAACTTGCATTCAATTGCTTTACGTAAGAGAGGAATGCTTCTTTAACAATGGAGTAAACAGGAAACACTGACATAGCTTATTAACAGCACGTATGGTCAGTGGAACCCACAGGTGTTGAAAGGTCATGTTGTACATTCTGTAAAGAAGACTAGGTTTTTCCACTGTAAGGATTTGAAGAGGAAGACTTGCAAGAGTCCCAAGAGCAACTTCTGGTTGAGGAAAAGGCTAAAGGATATCCCAGGATCTTCAGTAGCAGTGATCATATGGCTCTGTTTCCTTCGCTGGACTAGGTTCCATAACCAGCATCTTATTTTCTGCAGTCAGAATGTATCTGTTTGTCTCCTTACAACACAGAGAAAACATGCTTATAAAATAAAAGGAGAGCATTGACTACTGTGACCTGTTTAACATATTTCCCTGCTTCGCTTCAGATGAAAGATTTCAAATCTCATCATTAATGTGAAAAATATTGAATTGGCAAACACTAACATTGTCTTTCCATATTGATTCACCCTCTGTTTGTAACTTCAGAACAAGAAGACAATATTAATGGTCACTTTGGCTGTTTCCTTGTGACCTCCAACATGGCTTGCATTTCAAACTGGATCTGGATTGGGGTGTCTGGAAGTGGGGAGTGGAAATCCACAGGGTGCGGAGGAAAGCCTAGAGGTGTCCACTGGTATTAAAGGAATGCTTTTGCAAGCAAAAAGAGACAATATTTGGTAAAAACGAGTGTCGTTTTCCCCTGCTTCGGCATCTGCTTGCGTTCACAATGGCTGCAGTGTTTTTCTTTACCTGGTAGGTGGCCTCTCCATGTATCCATGAGGCGCTGTGTGAAAATGTGCCTCCTTATGTCAGAGGGAAATTTGCTTTCACTTCTTTCCCCTGCTCTCCTGTGCCTCCCTTTGTTCTAATCATACATGCGAGGAGAAAAGCCAGTGATACCAGCAACCATTTTCTTCTCCAGCCACTTTTTGGAGTTAATAATTCAAACGGATCTTTTACAAACTCATTTTATTCTTAGAAATGGCCTTATTGCTAACAGCCTGCTCTCCACTTGTACTTTATCAAGCAGCAGATCTGTTGTAAAATGTGATGACTGGATTTCATCTGTTTTGCCACCCCCTAAGAATTCATTGCCCACAGTGCTTCAACTGCTGTTATAAGAGACAGTTTAATTTTTGTGGTACATTGATTGATAACTGGGCTCCCTGGTAACATGGTCTTCCTTGAATAGGACTGCTGTTTTCTAGGTCTCAGATCCCCTGAAGATGCTACATAACTCCCTGTATGAAACAAATCTTCCACACCCTAATAGTAATACCCCAGATCCCCAAATGAGCAGAAACTACACACAGTGCCTGTAGGTATCTTCATGCCTGTAGGTGATACAATATGGGAAGGGAAGTTTCCCTCTGGTCTTGGATATGATGGCAGAAAAACAAACAACCAAACAAACAAACAAAACTGGAAGACTTGCCACAATTCTGAAAAGTTGTCTGAATTGTTCTCTACTGAGTAATAAAATTGCAGGTACTTCTTCACTCCTTGGTAAATTTTCTGTTGCTCTCAGGTAAACTATGTAGGATCCCTGCTATGTGCCTCCAAATTAAAAAATATATAATAATAACAACAAAAGAGATGGTAAAAAAAAAAAGTTGGCAAAGAGGAGAATTGTAGAAATTAGGAAAACAAAAGGTAGGAGAATCAGACAGAGGGACTTGAATCTCTACGCTGTGGGACTAATCTTGTCATCAATTTATAAAAAACTCATTTTTAAACAAAACTTCTACAATTCTTTTCAAAATATCAAGGCTAGAAAAGTTTATGTTTACATACAGCTCAAAGAAGGGGACAATGGTGTAGGTCCTAATAAAATCATCACCACTGGATAGTAAATTTGCTAAGCCTACAGCATGGAAGACTGTTGAGGGCTTGGTAAAGCCTCAGCAGATAATCTAGACCAAAATAAGTTTTTAGCAGCCTAACATGCCTGATGATTTTGGTAAAATCCATTTCTTCCCAACCATATGAATCCAACGGCTGATGCATATGGCGGCAATGTTAAGGTTGGAAGGTGATGGGTTCTTGTCTGACATCTTGTGTTTCTTCATTAATGATCATGCATGACTCTCCTGTGGCCACTCTTGTGTCCATTTCCAGAACACCTCTTACTCTGCCCACCTTCTTTTTGTTTGGGGTAAGTGAAGTGGTTAGATGAAACTATCTCTATATTTCATGAGCATTATTCATTCAACAAGTATTTACTGAGCACCTACTACATACTTCAGGCACTAGGAACTGGGGATTTAGTAAAGAACAAAATAGAAAAACTTCTGTTTTCCTGACTCTTACATTCTAGCAAGTGAGATGAATAATAAACAAAATATGTAAATAAGATAACAAAATATGTAAACAAAATAAGTGAAGTAAGATAGTGATAAGGGCTAATAATCAATAAAGGAGGAAAGGAGGGTAAGTTTTAGATAGAGTAGCCAAGGTGGCTTCGCTGAGAAGTTGATTTTGATTAAAGACCTGGAGAAAGAGGGAGAACTAGGCATGAAGATATCTGGTGGATTATCAATCCAGGCAGAGATAATAGCAAGTGCAAAGGCCAAGGGGCTGGGACATGTCTGACCTTTTTGTGGGGAAATACAAAGAGGCTGAGATGGCTAGAGTAGAGTAAATAAAGGAGAGAGTTATAGGAGATGATGGCACAGAGGTAAAGAAGGCCAGACCATGCAGGACCTTGTAAGTCATAGAAAGGTCATTGGCTTTTGCTCTGAGTCCCTTGGAAAGTCACTGGAGGGTTTTGTGCAGAATACTGATGTGATCAGATGCACATTTTAACAGAATCACTCTGGAAGTAATGTTGACTGAGAACAAATGGAAGGGATTTTTGCTTTGCACCTTGAATGGTAGATGAAAAGAGATCAGTTAGAAGGCTACTGGAATTATCCAGACAGGACTGGACCAGGGTGGGGATAGTGGGAGTGGTAAGCAGTTGAGTTCAGAATATATTTTGAAGGTAGAAACAATAGGATTTGATAATGGCTGTTAGAGTAAGAATTGAGTTATGGATAACACCAAGATATTGATTTGAGTAACTGGTAGAATGGAGATTCCATTAATTGAGATGGGGAAGACTGGAGGAGTACTTTTGTGTTTTTTGTGGGGGAGCATGGGGGATGCGTAAAGATCCATATTTTGGACACGTTAAAAGTGATACGTCTATTAGATACCCAAGTGGAGATATCAGGTAACCACTTGGATATATGACTCTGGAGTTAGGGGAAAGACCAAGTTAGAGATAGAAACTTGAGTATCATCAGCATATAGATTGTATTTAAAGCCACAGGACTGGATGAGATCACTTAGATCATCTCTTAGAGAAGGGGCCTATGGACTGAACCTTGAGGTTCATGGAGATGAAGAGAAACTGGCCAATGAAGCTAAGAAAGAATGGCCAAGAAGAGTATGATGTCCTAGAAGGCAAGTGAAAAAGAGTGTTTCAAGGCAGATAGAGGGATCAATTGTGTCACATGTTACTGAAAAGTCAAATAAGATGGGAATCATCAAATGAGATTTAGCCATTACCAATCATAAGTGACCTTCAAATTTATTTGTGTTGAGTTCAAGGTGTGAAGTAATCCAAGACACCTTATCAACCTCTATGGATTAAGTAAGGAAACGTGTTCAGGTATAAGCAACTTGTTTGAAAGCAGGCTAGAATGAGAGAAGTGGATATTGAGAAAGAGTTCTGCATGTCTTACCATCACCATCCTTTACTCTGAAGTGTTGACATGACATGATATTTAAAACAAACAAATACACAAACAAGCAAACAAACAAATATAACATCATCCGAATAGGTAATAGTCTTCAATAGAAACCATGGCAACAGGAAAAACAAGCCTGTAAAAAATTTGTGTGCGTGTGAATGCTCTGCTTTCTCAATGTATTTTTCAAGCTGTGGCCTTGGCAAGAGCAGAGCTAGAGAAAAATAAGTACATGATTCTTCATTTAAAAAAAAAAAAAACAAAGTGGTCTAATGTAAGTGGTTAAAAATTCTCTCTATAGTTATCAATTTAAATGCAAAAAAACAACTCAAAAAATATGGATGGGGTTGCAGTTGTGTGGGTGAATCTGGTAGGAAGTCTAATTATGCTACAGAGTGGAGAATAATGTTGGCTAAAACAAAAGCCTATTCCTTTGATTTTTAGAAGGCCTCAGGCTCTATCTTATTGGAGTGAGAATTGGTAAAAGGGGAGAGAAATGGAAGGGTATGATCAGATTAATTTTAAAATTGCAAATATGTAGACCTTCCCCTCAGAAAACTCAAGAAAGGCAAATGCATATGAAATATAATGATGGTTCTGATCAACATATTTGGAATTGCATTTTTGTCAGTCTCAGTGAACTGAAATACAGCCTCCTAGGAGAAAGCTGTCATAAAACTCATGTAGTACAGGACAGGCGTGGCACTGCCCCTTCAGGGCAGAGGGGAGCATAAGACTTACATATTCATGTTGGTTCTTTGACTTCTCATTCAATGTTAGTGACAGCAGTTTATTGACTAGTTTCTGGCCAATCTAGGAGTGGGGTGCAGTGGGGAGAGTAGAAACAAAGATGAGATAGCCAGAGAGGAATAATTTACTTAACTTGTTTTAAGTCCTTTAATGACCCCCTTAGGAATGGTGGGCTTGACAGTGAGATTCAATAGATCCTCTTCCCAGGTGGTCTTTAGCTCTAAAAGTCTCTGTGTCTGAACTTTTAAGTCGGCCTGATATTCCCCCATGTATGCAATGACTCAAGGGATGGGATAGCAATTACCCTGGATGCTCCTTGAATGTTCGGTGTCAATAGATCCTCTTCCCAGGTGGTCTTTAGCTCTAAAAGTCTCTGTGTCTGAACTTTTAAGTTGGCCTGATATTCCCCCATGTATGCAATGACTCAAGGGATGGGATAGCAATTACCCTGGATGCTCCTTGAATGTTCGGTGGTGTTCTTGCCCTTAACCTACTTCTGTAAAACCTCAAACTCTTCTCTTCCCACTCCAGCACC
>NW_007750388.1:8961-10069 GCF_000696425.1 Galeopterus variegatus | reverse complement strand
ATTATTATTGCTCATCAGAGTGGCAGAAAAATGGTTTGAATAAAATTTGCAATGACAATACGTATTTACTCACATTTTTATATAGCATAAATAAATGCAAAGTGCCATCAGAATAGTTTGTATTCGGGCCGGCCAGGTGGCGCACTGCTACAGTGCGCTGCTTGAGAGCGCGGCAGCGCTCCCGCCGCCGAGGGTTCGGATCCCACATACAGACCGGCCACTCACTGGCTGAGCGAGGTGCGGGGGCAACACAGAGGGTTGTGATCCCGTTGCCGGACACGAAAAAAGAAAAAAAAAAAAAGAATAGTTTGTATTCCATTCAGTAGAGTGCAACTCGGTGGACATTCACTCAAAATAAATAGTGTTTTAACCTTAATAATATTTCAAAATGTCAGACAGATAGCTCATGATGAACGCTGTGATATTCTGCCAGAACTGGCCAGCAGCTCTTCTCTGGGCACACTTTTGAGACTGGAGCCCAATTTTGAAGTACAAAGAGGAAACCACGGGTGCTGACTTCCCAATGATGACGAGACAGAAGGAATCGAACACTAAGCCTTTTCCCAAAATCAAGCCCAAGAAACTCGTGATGGTGTGAGGAATCACATAAATATTCTACCTCTGTGCCCAAAATGTATGAACCTGTCTATGATGATGAATCTAAATGATTCAATGGAATTGCCTGGCCAAAGTGATCTGGCACATTCACGCATGGAGTGACCACATGTGCTGTCTATCGCACCCTCGGAAGGATCTTGGAACAAATTTTAGAATTCCTTTGCTGCCAGGAAAAAACAAAATCTCTTTAGCCTTTCCCTTGGGGCCCCCCAGAAAGTGATCCACTTTTGAGGCTGAATTCAATATTTGATCTCCCAAATGAAAGGAAATCAGTGTTAGCCAAAACAGTTCTTTAGATAAGTCTGTCATCCTATCTATGAGAATTATTTTAGAGATTCTCCATGGAATTTACCCATTACATGGTGAGAGTCTATAAGCTTTATGATCTTTTTCCCACGGTATGTGCTCTATCATATTTGCAGATATTTACCAAAAATACTCGCAGCTGAAAGCCCCTTAACACACCCCTCACATCAGCACACACATTTAC
>NW_007750388.1:0-7685 GCF_000696425.1 Galeopterus variegatus | reverse complement strand
ACATATATGTAATTTGGATCTATATATCCAAATTCTGTCATCATTTTTTAAAGCACCAGATATTTTGCTTTTTCCTTCATTTTTGCTTAATGTTCAGGACCAACATAGATTTTATAGGCACATTTTTAAGTCATTTCCCAATGTGAGAAAAGAGTTTAGTTATGTGTCATAACTAAAAAAATCGAGTGTACTTTAAGGAACAGCAGTAGCAAAAAACAAACAAACAAAACCATCTAATTAAAAGAGCAGAAAGTAATCCTCAAATGTAGTCACAAACACTCAGTTTCTGTCCATGTCATTGGCTTCTGAGACCACCACCTCTGCTGTATTATCCAGGCATGCACACACTTAGGTATTTAAAGTATATGCTCCAGGAGGACAGAAGGGGATTTTAACATGATATGGTGTGATGAAATGAAGATTAACTGAAAGTAGTATCCATGATAGAATATTTAAGAACATTCTGTTTTACAATAGGTATTAATCTCAGCATCACCCTCATGAACATAACTTCTTAATTTGAAATTTTGGCAAAAATCTTTATATCCTTTCACAGTTTGGTTGCTTTATCCCATTAGTGGTTTCTTACTGAGAACAAGCAGAAGGCATCAATTTACTCAGCAAATATTAATTGAATACCAACCCTGTGCTAGTGACCCTGTTCACTGCACTCCCTTAAGGAAGCATTTATCTTGCTTTAGGATCTAATTAATTTCTAATTTTAAAAAAAAAATCAACTTCTGAATAAAGTTTTATGTGTATGTGTATTTGTTATGGATTGTTCAACTCTTCCACCAATTTGAAGAGTAAAAATCTTGGAGGAGAAAACATTTATCTTCACACTTACCAATGTCTACAATTGTATCATTTGTACAGAAAGTGCTCCGTAAAAGCAAACAGTTCTGAGAAGCAAGTTCACCAGCTGATGCCTGTGACTGTTCCCGGTCCCTTGTTTTCTGCCTAGAGATAGGAGTGGCTAGTAATGCCACCTGCACTGTGGCATGCCCACCTCTGGTCCAGCCTGTCATCTCTCCAATGGAACGCATCATCCCTGGTCAACTAAAAGCAATTACTGTGTGACTTTGGGTAATTGACCTTCCTGTGTCTCCATCTCAACATCCGTAAAGTACAGGACTTGCAAAATATCATTGCTAAGGTCCTTCCATACCTAATACGCTGTTGGTCTAAAAATAGGTAACCTCAGAGAACAAGCTTCCTTCCTGACACATCCAGATATGAGCACAGTGTGTGGCCTGGCTGGTGGCCACAGTCCTGGCTTTCCTCCTACTGCACTGGCCACTTCTTTCCATCTCATTTGAGGGACACTCGTTCTAAGCTTGACCACTATGTGTTTGTGTGACCCAGGGCTCAAGCCTTTTGCTTCTTCGTTTTCATTGTACACTCAAGCCTTCCATGCTCTGAACCAATTTCATAGTTTTAATACATGCCTCTCTATAAGGTAATGATTTCCAAATTTATATCTGAAGCCCCAGCCTCTCCCTTGAATTCCAGACTTATTTATAATTTCTGTTTAACATCTCCTCTTGGACGTTCTTTGAGCATCTAAAACTTAACAAGTCCAAAAACTAAACTCTTGATATCCACTCCCACCCTCACTCCAAAACTTGATCCTCTTCTGAATCGAGATGTCTTCCAAAGCCCCCTGCCTTCAAGTATTCCCATAATCTGGCTGTCCCCACCCTCGACTGCCACCACCTTTAGTCCAAGCCACCATCATCTCTCACATGATCTATGGCAACACCCTCCTGACTGATCTTCTGTTTCCTCTTTTTGTCCCCCAAAGCCCATGGTCTATTCCAGCAGCCTTTTAAATCAAAGCAGATCAAGTAACTGTGATTAAAATATGCCAAGGGTTTCTGATCACAATGAAAATCTGAGCATTTACATATGGCCTACAGGGCCCAGGGTGATGTGGCTCCAAGAAAAGTCCCCACCCACTGTCACTCACTCGCTTGCCTCCTGGTCATTGTTCACAGCACTGTGTCCCCACCACTAGCAAAACTCTTTTCTCAGTTGCTTCTGTGGCTCCCGCCCTCACTGCATTCAGGTCTCTGCTCAAATACCCGCTCGAATAAATTAGTTCACCTGTATAAAATAGTATATGCCCCTATTTTCCTCTACCCCTTTGCCTTGCCTTATTTTTTATAGCATATATTGTTCTTGGCATAATATTATATATTTTTTTATTATTTATTTGTCATCTCCTCCACTAGTATGTAAGCTTTTCTATAGCTGAAAATAGGTCTGTTTTATTTACAGCATAGATACCAAGTCTCTAGAACAGGGCCAGACACATAGTAGGTGTCTAAGAGATATGTATTGGACCAATGACTCACAGCTTTAATTCCTGAGTTCCGGCCAGCTGGGCAAATGTAACCTGTGCTGCTGAGGTGATCCTGTGCGGGAGCTCAGTTCAACTTTCTTAACGTCAAACTGATAATGACAGCAACAATACTTACCATTTACTACAGGCTGACTATATTGTAGATAATGAGCTAAGTATTGATTATGTATTTACCTTACTTCATCCTCAGAAGAAAATTACCTGGGATTGCTTCTACTTCTGAGGTGGGAAACCAGAAGCATGATCTTCACAATTAAGAAACGATAAAACAGGGACAAAGTCCCAAAGCTACCCCAGGCTACACACTTTAACACAAAGCCCAAACTCCAATGCCTACAAGCGCCAAGCCATATTGAAAGCAAGGGCCGTGGGTTGGGAAACATCTAGTGGTCTGTGGCTTTCTTTTGTCAAGTCACTCTTGATAGACATCTGGGTGCAGAGAGATATTCCTCTACCGTTTAAAATAATGGCAGCCATTCATTCATGATGATGCTTCAAAGCAGGGGCCAGCAGGGAGCAGGGGGAATGGCAGCAGCTTGGAACACGTGTGCAAATGCTAAAGCAGGAAGCCACCATGTTTTCCTTAGCCAGTTGCTGCCATGAATTAGGCCCAGACTTGCCAGATCTTCTACTTCCTCAAAAGAAACTAAAAATTCAGATTTTTAAATAAAATTTCCCAAAGTTTTAAATATTAGCTAAGCACCATCAAACACCAGAAACCATCCAAGGCTTATCTGTAGGTCATGACACGTAGGTTGTCAGCCCACAGACACCCTGGCTGTAAATCCTGGCCAAAGTCCTGTGCTGCTATTATAGTTGAGGGGGTGAGAGGTGAGAAGGGAAGAGGTAGAGAGGATAAAGTGAGAGACAACTCAGAGATATATCGTGAGGAGGGAAGGAAGGAAGGAAGCCACCACAAGGCAATGCCATTGCCATATGAAATCGTCAAGCCCACAAGCTTCCCGAGAAAGGGGGATTACTCCCATCCCATAGTCAGAGCAGGAATCACAGAACAAGTGGGATGTGAGCAGACCCTGCAGGATGCAAAGTGTTTTAATGAGTAGAACGGTACTTACTTCAATATTTCAAGTTTCAGATAAAATAATGAATGTGTAATGTTCTGAAAAGCATAAGGCATGCAAAATATTTAAAGAAGCATTTTTTAATTACAAACTAGAATGGGCATCATATATAAAATTTATATAAAATCAAAATCTTGAGCAAAATAGTTTTGTCAACACCTTAATAAGACAATGTGTATTTTCAGGTTCTTGATTTTAACTGTATTTTAGGACGTGGGTGTTAAGCCATGAAAGTTCTATTTTTAAATGAAATCTTTTTTATGTTTATATTACATACCTGGTAGTGCAGAAATAAGGTTATTTGCCTTATTACTTTCTTCCTTCCTTCCTTTGTATTCACTTATAGGTTTTAACTAATTTTTTAAAAATCGGTTGATTCTCATTTTGTTAGTTACATGGAGGCAGCTTTGAAAAATCTCATGTGCCTACATTTTTAAAGTTTCTTCCAATAACTAAGAACTGATTTGAAATGTCTAGCAGAGGTAGTTTTCCTCTGGTTTTCAGTAACCTTTCTATCTTCAGACTGATAGCTGAAGGTTTTTGGTTTGTGGCTTTTAAAGTGGTGTATTACGTATTTCTGCCCACAAACAGACCTGTCCACCCCCATAGCCCAACTACACTGTGTTCATGCGATTATAAATTAAATAATAATTTAATTTTAAAATATTTAAATTTAATATTTACATTCCCTATTGGGCAATACATTTTGAAGACAGCAATTTTCTGATGTATGTTTTTAATTTTAAGCACTCTAATATGTGGAATAATAAAAATGACATTTTAGACTATTCTGAATTTAGGAGCATAAATAGAGAATCTTAGGGCCTGGTTTCCAGGAATATATGCTAACAAGAGAAACAAAATGAAACCTGTCATTATGCAAAAGTGTTTATTCATCCCGCACATGATATTTTAATATGCATTTTATGAGGTTTACAGAGAGTTTAATTTTTAGTTTAGAGTAAAAGAGTGTTACACAGTATAGGTGATATATTACATTATCATTGTTATGTGTATGACCCTTAAAAGGTGAGCACACTAAATACACCTCAGAGTCAAAGCTATTAACCTTAAAATGGATTACAGATTTGTCTGTGGTAAAAAGAAGTACAAGCAAGGTGTAAAGGTTTTTATTAATACTCCCGCTATTTGGTTACAAGTGTTAGAATATTTGAGCATAACATTTATAAGCTAGCTCAATAGAGTATCCTGGAAATTTTTATTTCATTGGCTTTCCAACTTGATTTCTGCCTTCCTTTTCTGAATTCATTTTTTATGGTCTTACTACTAGTACCTTAGAAGAATTTATTTCTACCACTTCAACAAGTCTTCAGCTGGCTATTTTCCCTACATACCTTATTAATTCTCACTTACATATCTTTGCTGATATTATTGAGTCCATAAACAATGGGGTGAGTCAGACATGGGTTTAAATTCCAGTTTTGCTCATTACTAGCCCCGTGTCTTTGTGCAAATTATTTCTTCTCTATGACTTTTAGTATCTTTATTTATGAAACAACTTCCATATATGCTTATTGTAGGGACTAAATCAGGTGGGTAGCTTGTCACCATGCCAGACATATCATTCATATCATACCTCATTAAGAGTGACATTCACCTTCTTTCATGGTGCAGCTCAAAATGTAACATTTCAAAAACCTGTTAGTGGTTCAACTTGATCACAGATCCTGTGCTGCCATGGACAAAGCATTAATGGAATAATCAGAGAAATAGTCCCTACTCAGCTAATCTAGTTCACGTTCAGCAAATCATAGATATTCCCTTGGCCCAGCCACCTTATCAAACAGTGCAGTGAGGCAGACTCTGAGACCTCTTTCAAGTTCTAAATTCCCCTGACTCTGCTCCTACAATTCCAGGTTCACGTACACATGGCTTTAGCACAGTTGGGAAGAATTTTCCCACCCAAAGTATACTACATTTGTTTGTGTATCACCTAATGATTTTTTAGATTTTAAAAAGTAATATAATACAAGGAACAAGGGATGCCTTCCAATCCTTTAGTGCCTAAAAACTAGGGTTTTGAAGGCAAAGGAAAAAATAGGTGCTCAGTAAAATCTTGCTGCATAAATACTCTATCTATTAGAGTTTATAACATTAACCTGCCCAATACCAAATTTCTACAAGCAGTACATTTTCTAGACTTAAGTTCTTTTTTCTTCTTCTTTTTTTTTAATTTAGACTTAATTTCTCTGAGTCTACTACTCAATTTTGATATCCTTTTTGTGATAAAACAATCTTTTATGTTAATATTCCCATGAAAATTTTTTACATTTATTTTCAGGAAATAAATGTTTTCTTAACAAATGTATGCAAAAGAAAATCAAAAAGTCTCATTATACTATTCATGTAACACTTGCTATTTTATAAAAAAAATAAAATGTGCAGGGGTAAACACATGCATAACATACAGTGGTGACACTTTCCTGTCCTCAGTGATTCTATCCCAATTTGGTCATTTTATCAGTTTTATGTTTTAATCCAGACATGTTTATGCATATATCAGCATATGTGCACACTTTTTTTTTATTTATACTATACAGCATACTGCATAAGGGCTCTATAACTCACTTTTACTCTTAATACTACTCTTTGGAAATTTCCTTAAAAGTTGTGAAAAACCATGTGACTTTTAAAAAATAATTCCATAGTACTTTATTATATGAATATTCCATAATTTGCATTCTAGCACCCTTTTAATAGTCCCCTTCAGTTGTTTCCAACTATTCGCTATTATGAACACTGTCACAATGAATATCTTTTTACTTTTATCTTGGCAAAATTCTTTGAGTATCTACTAGCTCTGTGATTAGGATCAAAAAGTATGCAAATTCATCTGCCATTTGTTTTGTTTAAAAAGATTCATTAAAATCATTTTTAATCTTTAACCCATTTTACAGATGAGAAAAAAAAGTAAGGAATTCAGTAAGAACACTTGATTAGCAATTGTAGAAACAAAATTATAATTTAAATCTCCCTGCATTCTTCACCTCCTCTATCACCTCAATCTGAATTTCCAATGAATCATAAAGAAAAAGTCATTTGGAAAATTGGGCATCTTCAGCAAATGGATTAAGGTGGTGGTTGATAAGCCTTTGAAGAACCTACACAGAAAGAGATGCAAAGAAAGACAAACTGTGCTTTTTTCCCCCACACACTGACCTCTTTGGAGTTACAATAAAGCTAAGCTTTTCTCTTTCCTTGTTTACCAGGTTCTATGAGCGAGAATAAAGAGAAAGATATTCCTGTTGATGAAAATGATGACAGATAAAATGTGTTTGAAGGCTATAAAAGCTCTTTACATCTGGAGCAGCTGGCAGCCTGGGATTGGACTCTAAGGGGAGCTCATAGACATCTAATTTGAGCAATGGTTAAAAGTAAACTTGGGAACAGCTGATTCAGTACAGTTATCTCTGGCTCTGGGAAGTTTTTGTGATGTTCAGAGGCTGGCACATAAAAATCCACATGACACATATTTGCTGAGTCTAATGTCCTTATGAAAATGAACAGGGATGATTTACAAGAATATATTAGACACAGCTGTTCTTATATAACATGATATAGCAGGTAATGAGCCATTAAAATAGGCAGAAAAGACTTGCTAATGTTTCAATAATTATGTATATTACAATATACAAATAACATACAAGTATCAGCGGCATAGAAATCAATTAGATTAGATAACTTGCTAGTCACTCAGCAAATATTTATGGCCTACCACAAATAAGGCATTTTACTAAAACCCAAGAAGGATACAGACTCTTTGTACCTCAACTGTATTTCAGGATCACACATCAGAGACACTGTCTCCAAAACGAAGAAACCTCATACTACAATGAAAACAGAGATAGGGGTGGGCCAGGGCCTTCTAGCCACAAAAGCTATTTAAGCTATGGTGATTTTCAGCTCAAATTTCACATCAGAGCTTCCAGGAATGAACACAAAGAGAAAAAGGCAGGGGAAAGAAATGACACTTAGCTGGATAAATTTACATGATAGGATTCCAGAACAATGATCTTCCAAGCTTTATGAGGAATTTTCATCCTTACCTCTGATAAATGCTGCCCTCATGATGCTGAAGATCTAGAGACTGATGTGGTGTATGTGCAAATTTCTCTAATACGAAGTAGTGTGCGATAAATGTGATGTGAGCCAATAAAATAAGTGCTGCTCACTGTAGCAGTGAAGATGGAAAAGAACGGAATGATTGAAGATCTATT
>NW_007750387.1:9286-10070 GCF_000696425.1 Galeopterus variegatus | reverse complement strand
AAAAAAGGATTCAAGGTGACTCTATTGTGTACCTTTCATATAAGTTTAAACAAAATGAATAGAATTATTGCTATAATACCTAGTAGCTGAGGTACACAAAAGCTTCAGAATTAAAGCACACAACAAAATCTTCACCAAATACATACTGAGCATACACTTTATGAGAGAGCCGTGAGAAGGATGAGACTTTGGTCTTCATATGGCGCACAGTCTGCTTACTGGTCAAGAAGTAGTCACAGCAATAGAGATTAAAAATCCAGTAGAGGACACTGGCAATAATGAGTCAGTAAACTCGAGTGTGAGGAGGTGGAATCCACAAATCAAATTTGGGGAAATCAACCCTCTGATTATTACAGATAGTAGTGGAAGCTTTCTTTGAGTCACTGGCTATTCTGTGGCTCACAGACAGAGCTGAGCAGGAATGTCTGACTCAAATGACAGGTAGGTTATAAAACAAACTGGCTCTACTGAGCAGCATAAGTCAGGTATGGTTATTTTAGGACATAGATTTTTTTATGTTAAATAGATGTGATGACTAACTGAATATGTCCCCTTGGCTAGGCTATAGTACCAAGTTGGGTCAAACACTAGTGTGGATATCGCTGTTATTTTTTGGATAGAGTTAATATTTAAACAGGTATAGTTTTAATAAAGCAGATAAACCTCTATAACATGGGAGGGCCTAATCCAATCACGTAAAGGCCTTAAAAACACATACTGAGGTTTACCAAAGAAGAATAAATTTTCCTCAAGACTCAACATGAAAACCTTGCTTTATGTTCCA
>NW_007750387.1:5731-7851 GCF_000696425.1 Galeopterus variegatus | reverse complement strand
AAATATTTAAAAAATGATAGTGGCACTAGACTAGTAGGCTAAAGAAAAAAGAAAAAAGAGAGAAAGAGAGAAACAAAAAGAGAGAGAGAAAGAGGGTTAAAAATGTTCTTTAACGAATACTATCTATCTAGTTTACAATGGAGATACTGTTTCGGGTTACTATGTCTTTTTTTTCAGTAATCCATCTCTACTGCTAAACTTTTATAATAAGTAGAAAAATGTCCAAAGCATTCAGATGTCAACATATATTGTTACTTAAGTGTCATGGCTCGATGCGTGGGCAATACACAAAAAAATTTGCATAAGTGAGAAGTAACTGGTTCCATGATATTGTTTATTTTCTCAGTCCAGGGTGATTATTTCTGTATTTGAATCTACAAGTCTGAAAAAGTATAATTTTACATGAAATATCATTGCTCAAATTTATCTTCATTCTTTGCTGACAGTTAGAAAACAGCAAGTGAAAATGTACTGCTGGGTTTACAGTTGTCAGCAATTATTAAGCTTTTGTTCAGAGAAATAATGATATGTTTACTGAGAAAAAAAGAATTTATAATTAAGAGGTGCTTAAAATTTTACCTTTAGTATTATTTCTAAAATTGTAAGAAAAAATAAAGTTTTGTGATGGTTTACAGTGTATTTATTTCACAATTTGATAATTCTGGCCCAAATTCCCTTTCTCATCTTACTAGGCCAATATATACCCAACATAGCATCCTGTCTTTAAGCCACGTTGAACTTCTCAGCAATCAGTGATTATTATTTACCCGATTTCTTTCTTCCCAAATGTTGTTAGTCCCCTCTTCTAATATACGTTAACCATTTTTTAGGATTCAATTCCTATGATGTTTTCTCTGTGTAGGTTTATCTCACACCCTTATATAAAGCATTACAATTAAATCAAATATGTTCTTCCTCACTTTCAATTTCAACTCTTTCTCTGCAGGTAAAACCCCTCTTATTGGTGTAGTATGAATCTTTTAAAATATTCTTCTACTCCTGAAAAAATAAAACTTTATGTTATTGTAGTATTGGAGTTTCTCATCATTGAAGTGGCATAATACATAGTCTTAATAGAAATACATAATGTTACATTTTATATGGGGAAAGGTTTTGGTAGATCATTAAATTAAAGATCTTATTTTCTAAATTATTTCATTTATTATTATTTATTTATTTATTATTGTATGTGTATATACCTGCATGATTCCAAATTGTATAATTACTTTAATGTTAATTTTATTTTCCAAATTGGTTTGAACAGGGCTGCCACATTTTTAACTGCTTAATTGCTTATTAATTTATTCCCTCTGTAAATTTCTAGAAACCTTCTAAGTTTTAATATTTTACCAAAATTGTGTCAGTAGGAAACTATATCTGTGTGTATGTGTGTGTGTTTCATAATGTATTGTAAGTATTTCTTTTCAAAAGGATGATGAAAATAGAATTACTGTGTCATTACACAGGCAATTTGAAAATGTTAATGGATATTTTAGCTTGCAGAATAGTGACCACCAAAGATATCAAGCATTGATTTCTGAATGCTATAAATGTAGTCTTACATGGGAAAAAGGTTTTTGTGGATTCCATTAAATGAAAGACCTTTTGGGGTTTTTAAAATTTATTTATATATTATTATTATTATTATTATTATTATTATTATTATTATTATTATTATTATTATTATTATTATTACATTCTACAATGTTATCGTGGAGCAGTTGTGGGGAGGGGTGGAGTGAAAGGTGGAGGCAGATAGGGTGGGTGGAGGAAGAAAGAGGGTGTGTGTGGTTGAGGCCCATGGCAGCCCCCTCCTTGTACTAGGGGAGCCTAGGGGGTTTCTGGAGGCAGCTTGATCATCGTTGGGCTGGATGCGGATGTCGGAGGACAGTGGCTGAGACAGTTGCCCTCCCACCATCCCCTATCAGGAGCCCAGAACAATTCTCACAGTGGTTCAGTCGTCATCAATGGCTGGGTGTGGACATCAGTGGGACATGGTTGAGGACCTTTGCCTTCCCCCAACCCTGGCTTTGGAGCCCAGGGGGTTCTGGTCCTTTTCGGTTTTATCAGTGTTCTTTGTTGGTTTAGGCCTTTATTGGTTAATATCAGAACTTTGTCTC
>NW_007750387.1:3315-5030 GCF_000696425.1 Galeopterus variegatus | reverse complement strand
GGTTTTATCAGTGTTCTTTGTTGGTTTAGGCCTTTATTGGTTAATATCAGAACTTTGTCTCTCATCTGTGGGTTTTTTCTTTCTTCTTTCAGTTCTGTGTTGGATTATTCACTGTCCTACCACTTAAACTCTGCAATGGAACTAACCTGTGGTCCTTTGGTTACTTCTAAAATGGGGAACTTCCTAAGGGAACCAGCACTTGAGTCCTGTGGTTGAGCTAAATTGCTGCTTTGCTGTTGATTCCCTGGGGAANAGTTCAGGTTTTAATTATTGACCTTGTAATCACTTCTGGGTCTTATGAGGTCCAGCACACCTGAGGGTGGAAACTCTGGTCTTGGCCTGAGTCTTTTCAGCAATCTATACCCTCTGCAGTTCTATATCCCTGACCAGTCTCCACTGAGTTGTCCTGTGCTGATTGGGGGACAGATCAGATGTCCATGCTGTGCCCAGTGTTCCGCCCATGGGACCATCTCCTCACCTCCCACACACCAAACACTTCCCATGGGACAGGCCATGTGCTGGTCCCTTGTGATGACTCACCAGCCTCTGAGTGGCTCCTTTTTTAAGTTGTCTGTGGCCCTCATTCCCATGTGGGTCCATAGGAACACTGTCAATGGTCTTTCTGGCCTTAGTGCCACCAAGGCCCTCTTCTTCCCTGCAGCCCCCAAACAACTTCATACAAATGGCACAGCAGCAGTTTTTGCCAGCTCCTCCTCTGTGTGCTCACCAGGGCCAGCCTTGAAGCATCCAGGGCTTGGAACAGTCAGTGTGGCCCTTTCTTTCTCTCATTGTGTCTACTCCTGCCTTCATGAACACCTTAGGTCGCTCCTCCTCTTCCCCTGAGCTGTAGTGGCTCCAGCTTGGCTGCTGTTCCATTTTAGTAGTTATAAATTAGTTGATTGTTGAAGAGGGTGATGCTGGGTACTGCCTATTCTGCCATCTTGACCAGCTGTCCTAAATGAAAGATCTTGACATAGAAAAATTATCCTGGATTTTCTGGGCAGGTCCTAACTGCAATGATACATATCATTAGAAGAAGGAGGCAGGGGGAGATTTTATCATTGCACACAGATTTGAAGGTGGAGGAGACATTTGAAGATACTGACATTGAAGATTTCAGTTATGCAACCACAAGCCAAGGAATGCTGGCAGCCAAAAGAATTTAGAAGAAGTAATAAATGGATTCTCTCCTAGAACTTCCAGAGGGTATGTGTCCTTCCAATATCTTGATTTTGGTCCAGTAATATTAATTTCTCACTTCTGCTCCCTAGAACTGTGAGATAATAAATTTATATAGCCTTAAGTGACCAAGTTAATGGTAATTTATTCAGTCACAGAAAACTAATGCAGGTACTAATAAACTGAACTCTAAATTGACTTTTAGAATTGCAACTCCCATAGCAGTGTATGAAGTCCCACATTGTAACTTGCCATCAATAATTGACACATTCAACACATTTTTTTAATGTCGGCCAATCTGACGAAAAGTTTCAACTCACTTTTGTTTTAACTATACTTTATTAATATTTAGATAGAGTATATTTTCATATGATTATTGTCCACTTGTATTTCCTCTTATGACATAAGCATTTCAAATGTTTTCCCATTTGTATTTTTTTTTAATTAAAAAGAATTTTCTGTGTATTTTGCCTGTTGTACAATGCAATTATTTTTTCCAAGGTTGTGTTGTATTTAAGTTTTGATTTAATTATTTT
>NW_007750387.1:0-2383 GCF_000696425.1 Galeopterus variegatus | reverse complement strand
TTCTTTGTTTCCCTTACCAAATTACTCCCCAACCCCCTTCCTCCTTTCCCACCTCTAGTAACTATAGATTTGTCAATATTTCTGAAGATTCATTTTATATGGTCTTTCTTTCTTTCTTTCTTAGCTCCCACTTATAAGTAAGGACATGGGGTATTTCTCTTTCTGTACCTGATTTATTTCACTTAGCATATTCTTCTCCAACCTCATCCATATTGCTTTCATTGGCAGAATTTCATTCTTTCTTTGTGGCTGAGTATTATTACATTGCATATATACACAACATTTCCCCATCCAGTCTTCTGTTAATGGACATTTGGGTTCGTTCCATATCTTGGCTACTGTAAATAGAGCTATGATGAACATGGTAGTGCAGGTATCACTTTGACATTTTGATTTCCATTCCTTTGGGTATATACTCAGAAGTGGGATTGCTGGATCATATGGCAGATCTATCTGCAGTTGTTAGAGAAACCTCCATACAGTTTTCCATAATGGCTGTTAAAGTTTGCAATCTCAGCAATAGTGTAGAAGAGTTCCCTATTCTGATATCTTCACCAGCATTCGTTACTCTGTCTTTTTGATAATAGCCAGTCTAACTGAAGTAAGATGATATCTCAATGTGGTTTTAATTTGCATTTCCCTGATGATTGGTGATGTTGAGCATTTTTTTCAGGTACCTGTTGGCCATTTGTATGTCTTCTTTTGAAAAATGTCTATTCAGATCCTTTGCCTATTTTTTAATTGGACTCTTTGATATTTTACTCAGTTATTTAAGTTCCTTATGTATTCTGGGTATTAATGTCATGTAGGATGTATATTTTTCAAATATTTTCTCCCGTTCTGTAGGTTGCCTTTTCACTTTGTCATTTCCTTTGCTGCACAGAAGCTTTTTAGTTTGATATAATCCCATTTGTTTATTTTTTTCTTTTGTTCCTTGTGCTTTTGGGGTCTTATTTATAAAGTCCTTTCCAGACCAACATCCTGAAGTGTTTCCCATATGTTTTCTTCTAGGAGTTTTATAGTTTCAGATCTTATGCCTAAGTCTTTTGTCCATGTTGAGTTTTGATATATGGTGAGAGGTATGGGTCTAGTTTTATTATACACATGGATGTCCAGTTTTCCTGGCACAATTTACTAAAGAGGCTGTTCTTTCCCCAATGTATGTTCTTGGTGTCTTTGTCAATGATCAGTTGGTTCTAAGTACCTGAGTTGTTTTCTGGGTTCTCTGTTGTGTTCCATTGGTCCATGTACCTGTTTTTATGAAAGTACCATGCTGTTTTGGTTACTACAGCATTATAGTATAATTTGAAGTCAGGTAGTGTACTGCCTCCAGTTTTATTTCTTTTTATTTTTTTGTTCAGGATTGCTTTGGCTATTTGAGGTCTTTTGTTGTTGCCTATGAATTTTAAGACTTTTTTTATATTTTTGTGAAGAATGTCATTGGTATTTTGATGAGAATTGCATTGAATCTTTAGATCACTTTGGGTTGTATGGACATATTCACAGTGTTAATTCTTTCCATCTAACATTTTTTTAAATTTATTTTTAAAATGTTCAGTGTTTTTGTGTGTGTGCATGTTTAGATATTAGGAAATTATTATTTTATTTTATTATTATCTGAAGTGCTGATATGAATGCATTTTTCCACAAAAAGACAGTCATTCTTTTTTGAATGATAACTATTCTTATTATATAATATTTATTTATTTATTTATTTTCGTTAAATTTTTATTTTATCAATATACAATGCATATGATTATTATGGCCCATCACCGACACCTCCCTCCCTCCTCCCCCTCTCCCCTCCCCCCNTAAAGTAGCATTGTGTAGCTTTCTGTTCCTATCCCCTCCAGCAACTGCTGCTATCACTTTCATAGCAAAAACGTTTGTGAGTCACAAGAGCTCAACAAAACTTCCTTCAATTCAAAAGTTTTAACAGGTAAAATCATTTGATCTGAAAAATACAGTACATTTAATGTTACTAACAAAGTTGAGAAACAAACTGATGCTACAGTTTGCTACTTTTAAAAGTCCTTGTGTTATCAAAATTATAGTCTATAGCTAATAACATTGTATTATATACTTCAAGATATCCAGAAAAGAGGATGTTGAATGTTACAATCACGCACAAAAAAATGATAAATGTTTGGGTGATAGATAAGCTAACAACTCTGATTGGATCACTATACAGCATATGCATGTATGGAAACAACAAACTGTACCCCAGAAAATGTACAATTAAAAAACTAATTAATTTTTTAAAAAAATATTTAAAAAATGATAGTGGCACTAGACTAGTAGGCTAAAGAAAAAAGAAAAAAGAGAGAAAGAGAGAAACAAAAAGAGAGAGAGAAAGAGGGTTAAAAATGTTCTTTAACGAATA
>NW_007750386.1:6333-10070 GCF_000696425.1 Galeopterus variegatus | reverse complement strand
TTCTTTCATTATGGCGCTGAAATCTGGGAAAGGTTTTGGTCAATGTTGCGGACAATCCCCTCTGTCTTGGGGTGACTGGCCCCTAGATGCCCTTCCCGAACCTGCCGAAACTGGGTGCCTCTGGGGCTCTCTACTTTTGTCGTTTCAGACCAATGCATCCTACACCAGCCTCAATTCATGGTGAGTAAGTGGGTCTGTCGAATTCCCTCAACTACTCTCTATGACTCCAGTCTCTATGAAGCTCAGGCTCCTGGCCAAGGGAACTCTTCTTGTGCCCCCCAGCTACTGAAGGATGCTTCATTAGTGGGTCATGGCTGTTCTTGCAAAAAGAAGGTGCACAGCAGAAANACCCGAGGCCTTGGTGTTATCAGCACCGCACTCTCCCGAGTGAGCCACGGGCCGGCCCCGATCAGTCTCAAGATTTTTAAAAACCAACAAAATGTAAAGTTCAGTTTCTTTTTTTAGAGAGACCTATTAAAAGACGTAAGCATAAATCCAGAGACGGTTTAAGGGCTGATAGTTTTGTGCCAATGCAAATAGAAAAATCTCATGGTAGTCTCACTCCCTTTTCTTTTTTAAAAGATGACCTGTAAGGGGATCTTAACCCTTGACTTGGTGTTGTCAGCACCACGCTCAGCCATTGAGCTAACCGGCCATCCCTATATAGGGATCCAAACCTGTGGCCTTGATGTTATCAACACCACGCACTCCCAAGTGAGCCATGGGTCAGCCCTTCACTCCTTTCCCTCTGCCAGGATGACCTTCCTAAAACCACCGCTACAACTTAGGTAGGAACAAGGGCAGGGGGAAGAAGCAGAAAAGACCAGGCCTCCACTCAACTCAGCTACCTAAAGAGACTGTTTAAATAATGGTTAATTTTATGTGTCAACTGGGCTAGGCTGTGGTACCCAGATATTTGGTCAAGATTAGTCTAGATGTTGCCATGAAAGTATTTTCAGATAAGATTAACATTTAAATTGGTAGACTTTGAGTAATGCAGATTACCCTCCATAATGTGGGTGGGTCTCAATAATCAGTTGAAGGCCTTAAGAAAAAACTGAGCCTCCTGGAGGAAGAGGGAATTCTGCCTCCAGACTGCCTTAGGACTCAAGCTGCACATCAGCTCTTTTCTGGGTCTCCAGCCTGCAGGTCTGCCCTGCAGAATTCAGATTTGCCAGCCCCCATAGTCACATGAGCCAATTTCTTAAATTTTTACTTATACACATCCTATTGGTTCTGTTTCTGTGGAGAACAATAATACAGCTGGTCTACCCTCAACCACTACCTTCAGTAGTTACTATTTATGCAATAAATCACATCAGAGTAAAGTGGCAAGGTTTGTTATGGTTGCAGCTGAAGATCTAAACACAACCCTATTGTTGGCGTGAGCAGGACTGAAGCCATGTTGGGCCCTAAAACCACATGGGCTCTAAAAGATTTTAAAAGAACACAGCTTATTTTTTTTCTTGGTATGCATTTCTCTAAGTTCCCTCTTTTCCTATGGTTTTTTGATATTTTGAATATTGGTTATGGGACAAGATGACATTATTTACATGATAGTAAAGTTGTTTTCCAGCCAGCCTGAAGCTGCAGACTTGCACGTACTACCTGATGGATTTTGGACATGACTGGTGCCATTGTGCACACAATAAGCACAACATAGATGCTGGCCTTGTCTTCCACTCCAGCACCAAACCCCTCCCCACTTCCCTTTACGAGGAGCCTCATGACTTAAACAGAAACCCTTTTGCTTCTGCAAGGGAACAGTTCTCCACCCTGGTTGCATAGTTCCCACGTTAGCATAATGCCCCTCCTTAATGGTATCAGCCAGCCCTTGGAGCCCTATATAAGCTCTCTTACAGCCACACCTGGTGCTGTCCCCCATTTTGAGGGCAACCCCGGGCTGCCCATCACTTTGAGTACAGCCTGGCAGATTCTTTTCCTTTAATAAAGCTTGAATGGTACCTGGTGTTTCGGCTCACTTTCTTTCATTTTGGTGCTGAAACCTGGGAAGGGTCTTGGCTGGACTGTTGGATGATCCCCTCTCTTGAGTTGATTGACTCCTGGCTGCCCTTCCCAGACCTGCCGAACCAGGTACACTTGGGACTCTCCTTTTGCCATTTCAGACCAACGCATCCAACATTGGCCTCAATTCAGGGTGAGTCAGTGGGTCTGTCCTGCCTCTGCAAGTTCCCCTGACTACTCTCTATGATTCCGGTCTCTACAAAGCCCAGGTGCCTGGCCGAGGGAACTTTTCTTGTGCCCCCCAGCTATTAGAGGATGCTTCATTAGCTGGTCATGGCTTTCATCTCTGAAAGAAGGTGGACACCAAAGAGGACGCCCTTTGTTGGTACTCTTCTCCTACCAGGACTGCCCATTCCCTTTCTCACCCTCTACATGGGATCCTCATGATCCGAACCTCCACACGCTATACCTCTTGACCATCTTCTGGCCAATTTCTTGGCTTCCAGGGAGACGTTAAACTTAAACATCTCATTTTCTACTATACTCAGTGCTCTATACCTCGGCTGTCTTCTGGACAACCTCTCGGCCTCCAGGGAGACATTTAAACTCTCATGCCTTGTTACAATGGATCCCAGTGGCCACAAGATGGCACTCTCAATTTAGATACTCACTGAAATGGCAAAAGCTGGAGAGATTCCATTATGTTCAAGCCTTATATCTCTGAACACATTCTTCTTTCTGTCAAAACTGTCCTATGTCTCAAATTCTCCTAGCTCATGCCCAACTTCCCCTTCTGGACGTGGATTAATCTTTTAATCCATCAGCCTACTCTGCTTCCCATATGGGCCACCTCGACTATCTCCTTACTCTCCAAATCCTTCACCAGCCCCTCCACCTTTTCCCTCTCTTCATCCTCAGCCCCAGCTCCTTTATACCCCCCTCTGTGAAGTGGCTGGGATGGAGGGATTGTCTGAGTTCATGTCCCCTTTTCTCTTTCAGACCTTTCCCAACCTGAAAAACAACTGGGATCTTTCCAGTCCAACTCAGACACATATCCATCCCCTGAAGACAGGAACAGGTCTGGATAGCAGCCCAACAGGCAGACGAGGTACATGCTCAAAATAATAGGTGGCCTGTGGGAGCTGTTGCAGTCCCTTGCATGGACCCAAATTGGGACTAGCAGGCTGGCTACGGGGATCAGGATCTCCAGGATAATATGATCACACACTTGATTTACGGCCTCCAAAAGGCTACTCACAAGTCAATTATGACAAGCTTAGAGAAATCACAGAGATTCACTGAAAATCCCAATGAGTTCCTAACCCGCCTCTCTGAGGCCCTACATAAATGCACAGGTATAGATTCAAACTCCCCTGCAGGCATGGCCCTTTTACTCTACCTCCTCAGCTCAGCTTTCAAGGTTTTTACCAATAGGGAGGAGGAGGAGAAAAAGGACCGTTTTAAAAAAGATCAGGCCAAATACCAACTCCTAGCTAATGCCAGCTGTGGCTCACATACTCCAAAGCTGGCTGCCTCTAGGGACAAGCCACCTGGGAACTGCTTCAAATGTGGTCAACCAGACCACTAGCATGGGCCCATCATAACCCCAGGCCACCTCCCGGGACCTGTCCTCACTGCAAACAGCCAGGTCACTGGGGGGATTGACTGTTCCACTCACCAGAGAGGGAGTGGCCCAGTCCCCAACCTACAGCTTTGGCTTCATGGCCACCCCCACCAGAGCTTCTCAGCTTTGCCCAGGAGGAGGACTGATG
>NW_007750386.1:0-5402 GCF_000696425.1 Galeopterus variegatus | reverse complement strand
AGGAAACAGGGATGGGTGCAGCATCGGGAGAAGCGAGGGAGTGAGGAAGGGTAGGAAGCAAACACGGATGTAAGGACAGCTGGACGGATGGATGGCTGGGTTCACAGACGGACGGACAGATGTGGAAGGCACGGACAGGGGTGTAGGTGAAACAGGGATGGCCAGTTTAGAACTGAAGACGTGAAAGCTTTTGACTAAAAAGGAGTCCCATTTTAATTTCATTTGTGCAATGCCAAAAAACATCTTCGTTGACAGGCACCTCATGCACTCAACAGAGAATTTCCAATGACAGCCACCTACAAGGAGGCCTCGCCACCACAGGTCAAACACCAGCTGATACTCAAACCAGGGACAAGCTGCAGGTTCTGTTTGTATTTCCAGTTTCAAAGCTAACTATTTATTTATTTTTTTTATTTTTTTTTATTTTTTTTTTATTATTTAAAGATGACCGGTCAGGGGATCTTAACCCTTGACTTGGTGTTGTCAGCACCACGCTCTCCCAAGTGAGCCAACCAGCCATCCCTATATAGGGATCCGAACCCGTGGCCTTGGTGTTATCAGCACCACACTCTCCCGAGTCAGCCACGGGCCGGCCCTTAACTATTTATTTTGAAAGTTTCTATCTTGATTAGTTCTTTAGCCACCATTAGCAAATTTAGAAGCGCTTGAAGTTCAGGAGGAACGTTTTCTCTCTAGCCTGCCTGCCACGACACAGCAGGGCCCCGGGAGCGGCAGGAGAGTCTGCTGGCGTCTCTCACGGAGCTGTCACCAGCACTGAAGGTTCCTGTCCACACGGGAAGTCCACGAAGAGAGGGCCTCGGATGCTGGACACCGTTCTCCACTTGTTTGCTGTGGCCCCTCGGTTCTGAGTACATGCTCAAAATAATAGGTGGCTTGTGGGAGCTGTTGCAGTCCCTTGCACGGACCCAAATTGGGACTAGCAGGCTGGCTACGGGGATCAGGATCTCCAGGATAATATGATCACACACTTGATTTACGGCCTCCAAAAGGCTACTCACAAGTCAATTATGACAAGCTTAGAGAAATCACAGAGATTCACTGAAAATCCCAATGAGTTCCTAACCCGCCTCTCTGAGGCCCTACATAAATGCACAGGTATAGATTCAAACTCCCCTGCAGGCATGGCCCTTTTACTCTACCTCCTCAGCTCAGCTTTCAAGGTTTTTACCAATAGGGAGGAGGAGGAGAAAAAGGACCGTTTTAAAAAAGATCAGGCCAAATACCAACTCCTAGCTAATGCCAGCTGTGGCTCACATACTCCAAAGCTGGCTGCCTCTAGGGACAAGCCACCGGGAACTGCTTCAAATGTGGTCAACCGGGCCACTAGCATGGGCCCATCATAACCCCAGGCCACCTCCCGGGACCTGTCCTCACTGCAAACAGCCAGGTCACTGGGGGGATTGACTGTTCCACTCACCAGAGAGGGAGTGGCCCAGTCCCCAACCTACAGCTTTGGCTTCATGGCCACCCCCACCAGAGCTTCTCAGCTTTGCCCAGGAGGAGGACTGATGATGCCCAGGGCCCGAGGCCCCCATGGAGATCACCACACATGAGCCCAGGGTAACTCGCCTCATAGCAGGTAAGCCAATCTCTTTTGTCATTGATACAGGGCCACTTACTTTACCCTTCCTAAATATGCAGGACCAACAACCCCACCCTCTGTCACAATAGTAGGGGTCACAGGATCAGAATACTGTCCACAGATCACTCAATCCCTTTCCTGCACCCTGTATCACACCCGACTCATACACAAATCTTTAGTGATGACTCAATGCCCAACCCTCTTACTGGGATGGGACATTCTTTTCAAACTCAAAGTCACTCTTTCCCTAAACACTTTAACTCCAGCTACAATACTCCTGTTACAGGCCGCACCCAGACCTGGCCCCTGGGGCTTTCGCCTTCCCCTCACCCTCAGGCAAGGTTAATCCCTAGTATGGGACATTTCTTCTTCCTCCATTGCTATGCACCATTCCCTATCCTTGTTAAATTGCGGAACCCCTCTTTGTTCCCTGATGTCCCACAGTATCCCATCACTAACAAACACCTAATAGGCTTAAAACCCATCATATACAAACTCCTTTCTTCTCATCTCTTATGGCCTACCCGCTTGCCTTTTCTTTTCTTTTTTTTTTTTAATTATTATTATATAAAGATGACCGGTAAGGGGATCTCAACCCTTGGCTTGGTGTTGTCAACACCACACTCAGCTAGTGAGCCAACCACCCATCCCTATATAGGATCCAAACCCATGGCCTTGGTGTTATCAGCACCGCACTCTCCCAAGTGAGCCATGGGCCGGCCCCTCACTTGCCTTTCAACACACCCATCCTTCTGTTTATAAAGCCTAATGGCTCATACCATTTAGTACAGGACTGATCCTGACACACGTCATTCCCAGCAACTCACCTGGATAGTACTACCTCAGGGGTTTCAGGATAGCCCCCACTTTTCAGCCAGGCCTTAGCTCAAGACTTATCTGAACTTCCCCCAAACTCTAGCACTTTGATAGAATATGTGGATGACCTCCTCCTTTGTCACCCCTCCTATGAGGATTCGCAGGCCCACACTGTTGCTCTCCTTAATTTCCTGGCCTCAAGGGGACGTCGAGTGTTCCCCAGCAAGGCCCAAATTTCTTCTTCAGTCACCTACTTGCGAGTTCACCTCACCCCCAATACCAGAGAAATAATGGTGGACAGCAAGAGTCTAGTTTCTGAACTCCCTGCTCCTACCACAAAGACTGAAATTCTCTCTTTCCTGGGGCTTGCAGGACATCTCCACGTGTGGATCCTCAACTTTGGTGTGCTAGCAAAACCACTTTATGAGGCAGCCAAAGGGGATCCTGCCATTCCTTTAGATCCCACAAAGCCCATTCATTCTCCCTTCCAGCAATTAAAAGCTGCTCTCAGGGCTGGCCCATGGCTCACTCGGGAGAGTGCGGTGCTGATAACACCAAGGCCTCAGGTTTGGATCCTATATAGGGATGGCGAGTTGGCTCCCTGGTTGAGCATGGTGCTGACAATGCCAATCCAAGGGCTAAGATCCCCTTACCGGTCATCTTTTTAAAAAAAAAAAATAAAACAAAAACCTGCTCTCCTCTCAGCCCCAGCTCTATCCTTCCCCAAACCTATCTCATCCTTTTATATCTCATCACCAAAACCCAAGGATTGGCTGCCGGGGTTTTGGGATAAGAGGCAGGAGACATTTCCTCCCTGGTTGCATACCTCTCTGAACAATTGGACACCACAGCTCAAGGATGGGCCCCCTGTGTATGGGCCTTAATTAGCACAAGAAAGCTCTAAACTAACTTTTGGACAATAGTCAAGACCTTCTCAGCCATAAGGCCAAGTCAACTCTCTCCCCTTCCTGCCTACAATTTATTCACCCTACTTTCATTGAGAATTCCCAGTTTTCCTTCAAACCTTACCCTCCCCTTAAATCCAGCCACTCTCATCCCAAAACACACATGACCCTTAGAATATAATTGCATGGAGGCTTTAGACCTCCTTCTCAATCCCTTTACACACATCTTCCCATATCCCGTTACATGGTTCATAGATGGGAGCGCCACCTCCATGCCCACCCCCCCAGGGGGGTTATGCCATAGTAAATCTAACACAAGCTATTGAAGCTACACAACTCCCAAAGGAGGCTGGGGTTATACACTGCGGAGGACATCAAACCTCCAACGACCCATAGCCCAGAAACAAACTGGTGGATCTAACCACAAAACAGGCTGCTCAATCACCAGGCCCCACTTTTCCTCTCCTGCTCAGGTTCTTCTCATGGCCCCTACACCCTTATCCCAACACATACCCCAAGAAATACAACACCTCCAACAGTTGGGGGCACAGAGAAAGGATGACTGGTATACACTCTGGTCACTATGTTTTCCCTACTACACAAGCTGAGCAAATCCTCTTAGATTTCCATAATTCAGTTCATATAGGCTATGAACTCCTACTACACTTTCTTCAGCCCTTATATTACTTACCGTAGTAGATATCTTTTCAGGTTGGATTGAGGCTTTTCCCTGCACTTCAGAGGATGCTACAGCAGTAACACATGCTCTCACCTCAGAAATCATCCCTCTTCTTAGCCTACCCACCAGTCACTCACTCACCTACGGGCTGTCCCCCACAAGCCCACAGGCCTCAGCCCCCTCAAACTTATGCACAGCAGACCCTTCACTCTCACACCTCTCCCTTCCAGCTCATCACTGTTAGGCCAGTATCTTCCTACTCTTTCACTCATTAGGGATCTTAGGGAACAGGCCAACCTTCTATTACCTCATCATTTCCCCACCACCCTCTCAGACTTTAAACTGAGCCTGGGACAGCAAGTATGTAAAAGACCCGAATCCCAAAGCCCCTCTCACCATGCTGGGAAGGGCCTTACACAGTACTTCTCTCTACCCCCATAGCAGTAAAGGTACTAGGAAAGGCCCCTTGGTATCACTTATCTTTGGTAAAACAAGCACCTGAGGCCTTACCCAAAGAATTTGTTAGCACCAAGCCAGGGGGTCCCTCTGCTCAACCCCCACCCAGCATCTCCTCACACTTCATCCATTTTGGGACCCACAAAACTGAAAATCTCTGGGACCTCCACTCTTCCACCAATCCCAGAAGAAGAATGATCTTTCCCCTGGAGATTATCCTCTCACTCCTGCAGGCCTGCTTCACATCCATCGCACAAGAGCTACTATTATAGTATCTGTTCTAGTACTTGCTACAGGATTGGCAGCTGCCCCAGAGCAGTGTAACATTATAGGAAGATTTCTCCTGGCACTTCTTTACCTCCTATCGGTAGGATGCTTCTTAGCAATTTCATTGTGGCAATGCGCCCTTTAAATTCTTTAGGCTCCCTAACCCTTCACATCCTTCCTGTGTTTTTCCTCCTATCTCAATGCTCCCCCTTACCTGGAACATGGAGGTTCTAGGTCTGCAGGGACGATGCAGTCCTCAACGAATCAGACTGGTCCCCGAGTGACTCATCTGTGTCCCACTTCACAAGAAATTTTTGTGGTCACCCCCCTCCCTGTCAATGCAGCCCACATTTCCACAAATGTCTCTTCACTTTCCTCTAATCTCACCTCAGTGGGGACTGTGAGCGTTGTGCGGGGCCTGCCCACACTCTGCCTTACTAACACCAAATGCTACCACTCACTTACCCCCTCCTCATCCATGCCCTAAGACCGGAATATATTTCCTTTGTAAAACTACGTTATCCAGGACATCACCATCCAGACAGATGGAGGGATGGAGACGGGACTGGGACTAACTTTGGCCCCCGTCTCAGGAAGTGCCCCTGCTCCCGTAGGGCACTAATTGTACCTTTTTTTTTTTTTTGTCTTTTGTCTTTTTCCGTGTCCGGCAACGGAT
>NW_007750385.1:4289-10072 GCF_000696425.1 Galeopterus variegatus | reverse complement strand
TGGGAGCGCTGCTGCGCTCCCAGCGCCGCACTCTCCCGAGTGTGCCACAGGCTCGGCCCAATGATTCCCTCTAAATCTTTCCTTTTACCTGTGGGCAAGCAAAGGCCCAGAGAGAGAAGGTCAGTCCCCAACATCACCTGGAGACAGAGCAGAAACACAACTGGAACTCAGATTTCTGTCTCCTGGCTTGAGGTCCATCTCAATATAGCACACTGCCTTAGGAACCCAAGAGCCCAGAAGGCTGAGTATGGTGAAAGTCAGACTGCCCTTCTTAGGCATGGCTGCCAGGAAGAACAGAGCGAAGGTATCCACCATAGCATTTTTGAAATAATGAAAAACTGAAAAGTACCTAAATATCCAACAACAGGGACTTGATTAAATAAATGATGCTACAGTCATAGTATGGAACACTATGTGACCATTAAAAATAATTTACTTATATAGGAAAATGAGAAGGGTAGGTGCTATGATCTGAATATTTGTGTCCCCCCAAAATTCATATGTTGAAACCTAATTCCCAGTGTAATTGTATTAAAAGTTAGGGCCTTTAGGAAGTAATTAGCTCACAAGGGTGCTGCCCTCATGAATGGGATTAGCACTCTTATAAAAGAGGCTTGAGGTAGCTTGATTGTCTCTTCTGCTATGTGAGGACACATAAAAGGCACCATCTCTGAAGCCAAGAGCCCCTCCAGTCTGCTGGCACCTTGATCTTGGACTTCCCAGACTCCAGAACTGTGAGAAATAAATTTCTTTTGTTTATAAATTACCCAGTTTAAGATATTTTGTTATAGCAGGCTGAACAGATAGTATAGTAAGATACAAAACAGTATATACAGTATAATTACAGTTGTAAAGAAAGAAGGATACACAGATAGAATAGATAAGATACTGTTTATTAGCACCATGAGCCTGGCACTGTGCTAATCACTTAAGACATTATCCAATTTAATCCACAAATCAACCATCTGAAGTGGGTTCTACTATTATTTGTATTTTACAAAAAAGCAGCAGGACAGAGATGTCCTATGGCTGGTAAATGACTGAGCGCATATTTGTTTTTTTGTTTGTTTGGTTGATTGGCTTTTTGGCGACTGGCCAGTACAGGGATCTGAACCCATGACTTTGGTGTTACAAGGCTAGAGTGCATATTCGAGCTCCACAGCTCTCATACTTAACCACTATGTGTAGATTAAAAACAAAAAAAGACTGACAGGATATTCAATTATCCTAGATAGTGAGATCATAGGTGAGTTTTATTTTCTACTTTTTGTTTTTCTTTCTTCCTTCCTTCCTTTCTTTTTTAAAAGTAATTCCACATTCTCTTCTACCCCCAGCCCTTGAAAACCTCATATCTACTGTCTCTATGAATTTTTATATTCTAGACATTTCATATAAGTGGAATCATTTAATGCCCTTTTATATCTTCTTTAGAGAAATGTCTATTCAAGTCCTTTGCCTATTTTTTAATACTTTTTTTGTCTTTTGTTATTGAAATGTAGGAGTTCTTTATATATTCTAGGTATAGACCCTTATCAGATGTGTGATTGGTAAACACGTCTTCCATTCTGTGGCTTGCCTTCTCGCTCCTCAGTAGTGTTCTTTGATGCACATGTTTTTAATTTTAATGAAATCCAATATCTTTTTTTGTTGTTTTGGCAGCGGGTCTGTACAAGGATCCAAACCCTTAACTCTGATGTTATCAGCACCACACTCTCCCAAGTGAGCCACCAGCCAGTCCCAGTATCTTTTTTTTTTAAGAAAAAATATAAAATTATGTTTATGAACAATTTTTAATGTTATGGGCAAAGCAGGAGCCAAAGTTGTACATATATAATCTATGTAAAAATAAGTGACAGATAATCTGGGAGAATTAACTATTCCAGGAAGACTGAGAATGAGGGACAATATATAAAAAATACTTATGTCACCCTCCATCACTCATTTTGAACTGTGATGGCTGCTTTGTCTGTTTCTTCCCTGCAGCAGCTTTCCAAAGAGAGGCACACCTACTGCTCCAAGGGGACTGAGCCCTGAAATTGAGCTCCCTGTAGCACCCAGGCCAGGTTTCAGAGCTCCAAACAGGTCTTTCTTTTATCCACACCCCTTACCAGGACAGTGACTATGGCTGTTTTAAAAATTTGTCAGGAAACCAGAAAAGACCAAAAGAGTGGAAGGAAGGAGAGGGGAGTCCTTTCTTCCTTCACATGACAGGATAAGATATCTGGAGCTTTCAGAACAGAAGGGCACAACTTCAAGAGCAGCCAGGTAGATTTAGGTAGACAGCTGGCAGAACCTGACAATAAGGCAAGGTAGACAGCTCTTTGGAAGCTTTTTAAAATGCAGTGGTTTCTAAGCCCCATTCCTGCCCCACAGAATTACACTGTTTCAGGGGAGAACTGAAAGGAAATGCTTTGTGATTGCAATCTTCCCTCCTGTGCCCCATGGGGCCAGGGATACTTCTGTCTCCCACAGGTGCAACACCCGTGGTTTGGTGAGAACAAACAGGGTTTTCTTCACCAGAGCACTCTGGATCCCCGGAGAGAGTGTGTGAGCTACAGTGTCCTAGAATGTCAGACGGGGAAGGGGACTTAGAGATCTTCTGCTCCACCCCTCCTATATTAGTCAGTGTTGGGGCTTTAGGGGGCCCACTAAATAACGGCTCTCTTCTCCCTGAAGTTCTGAACCAATTGAGAAATAGGACACAGAAAACCAACAGATGGGAATCAAAATGTCAGCTTTATTACTGATACAAGCTAGACCGGAGGACATGGTTTAGGTGTGAGGCCAAATGGGCTTGCCCACACTGTTCCCAGAATAAACTTACCACCCAGTTACAGGCAGAGCTGGAAACACTGCAGGCCTCATCTTTTGGGGATCTTCCTCTGTAAAACTTGTGGCACATATGAGACTACCTCAAAAAGTTCATGGAACAATAGATAACACTAATTTTTCTACAGATTTTTTTACTGTTTTTGGGGGGGCAGCTGCCTGGTAAGGGGATCCAAACCTTTGACCTTGGTGTTATCAGGAACACGCTCTCCCAAGTGAGCTAACCAGCCAGCCCCCTCTACAAACTTTGTAAAGCACCCTCCTACAGGAACAGAACAACTGTCCCCTTCGGTCGGGCTGGCTCCCAAAGAGAAGAAAGGGAGGAGTTAAACTGAGCATGCTCAGATCATTCTTCCAACTCACTAATCAGATGATTCACACCTTCATGGGGAAGAATGAGTAAGTGGTGGAGAGAAAGAAAAGGAACCCTACTCTAATGATACTCAAATTTCAGTGGGCATCAGAGTCACCTGGTGGGCTTATTACAACACAGATTGCTGAGCTCCCCTCTCAGAACCCTGATTCAGTAGCTCTGGGGTAGGGCCTGATAAACTGTGTTTTTTAACCAGTTTCCTGCTGTTGCTGCTTATCTAGGGATCACACTTTGAGAACCACTGCTCGAAGAGTATCTCTTCACTAGGAAGAATAAATGTTCCCCATGACAGCCAGGACTTGATTGGTTGCTAGTGACAAACCAACTCAAACTGAAATAAAAAAAAGAATTTACTGGTTCGTGTAACTAAATGACTCGTCAGTGTAAGTTCAAGCATGACTACACTCAGAGACTCAAGTGATGTCTTCAGCACTCTTTCACTCTCTCTATCTCTCAGCTCTGTTTGTTCTATGTGGCCCCAGTTCTAGGCAGGGTTTCCCCTGGTGTCAACAAGATGGCTCCACGTATATTCTTTCCCCTGAGCCGGTGTTTCTCAAACCTCAGCATGAATCAGAACCACCTGGAGGGCTTGTTAAAACACAGATTGTTGGGCCCCACTTCTGGAGTTTCTGATTCAGTAGGTCTGGGGTAACACCCTAGAAATGGCATTTCCAACAAATTCCCAGGTGAAAATATTGTTGCTGCTGGTGTGGGACCACATTTTGAAAATGACTGCTCAAAGCAGTTTCTGAAGAAAACAAAGGGAGATTCTCTCTCCTAACTGTTCCTAACATACCTTTGAAAAAAATTCTGAAATTGAGTCTCGTTGGTTCAAATTGGCTGGATTTGAGCTGCATGCCCATCCCTGAGCCAATAACAGTGATGTTTTTAGTGGCCAGGCTTGAGTCATAAATTTCCCTAAGTACTCCAGAGGTACCTGGAGATGCAGGTAGGGTTAACCCCACAAGAGCTATCTGGACTGAAAATGGGCAAGGGTTAAGGGCTATCAGAAGAATGGCAAATGGCTGCAGGGGAAGCACAAACAGTACATGTTCTCTACCCTTTGTCTCATGAATTAAGAATCAAAAGGTTAAGTGGCCACCGTTTTATCACATTTAGAAGATAGAAATTTTTTCAAAGGGCAGCTTGGCACAATAGAGAGAGTGAATGGGTTTTAAAACAAGAAAACTTGACATCAAATCCTATCTGCACCACTTACTGGTTTAGGCCAGATCAGTAAACCTCTGAAGTATTTAGCTCCTCTCTTTAGTGTTTTTTTTTTTTTTTTCTTTTTCCTGACCGGTAAGGGGATCACAACCCTCGGCATGGTGTGATCTGCACCACGCTCAACCAGTGAGCGCACCGGCCATCCCTATATAGGATCCGAACCCACCGCCTTGGCGCTACCAGCGCCGCACTCTCCCGAGTGAGCCACAGGGCAGGCCCTCTTTAGTGTTTTAAAATGAAAATAACAATAACACCTACTCACAGTGTGGGATGTGTGATGATTTACTAGAACTTGTAAGAATGCTTTATTAGGAAGGTATTAGATAGCTGTGAATTTTAAATTATTTTAAAAGTTTATGTGATATGAAAATTAAAACTACATAGACATGCTGTTTTTTGTTTAATAAGTACTATTTCTCCCCTACAAAATTGGCAAGATCAAATATGTATTTGATAACATTATTGAGTGAAAGTCTGGGGAAAGAGACACTTCGATTCATTGCTGGTTGAGCCCAACCCATATTCTAAGGCCTCTTAACATACTCAGTGGCCCAATGCCCCTTAGAATTTTATTTCTTTTCCTGAGGGTTTTTTCTGAGCTGCAGAAGTCCATTCTGGCTGCCAGCAGGCTAGGCCAGGGAATTATCCCATCTCATGCCCCCAACCTCCAGGGCAGCTTTCAGCTAATGACACTTGGGAATTGTAGCTCCCTCACCTCTTATTAGAAAAATCCAGAAGTGAGTATTTTACACCATTTCTCATAATTTCCCAGTGGGATTAAGCTCCAGTCACTCACTGTTGTAGCTGGCTTAATAACCATCCCTTTAATAGCTGCCTTCCCTTCTCTATAGCACCTGCCCTGCCCCCAGCTTTCTGGTAGTCCCTGCACTTCCCAAGTATACCACTTGCACTAGAACCACTGTCACAGAGGTATGCTTATGGAGCCCCAACCAAGAGATAAACACTTTTTGGGAGTGGGTAACGTCTAGCAACATTACAAATTCACATGTCCTTTGTCCTAGCAAATCTAATTCTAATAACTTCAACAAGTACATTCACACACATGGGAAATAACATATATAAGGCTATTCACTGAAGCACTTTTTGTGATAGTAAGATAAGAGCCTGACACACATTAAATGTCCATTAATAGGGAGCTGGTCAAATAAGGCAAAGTTCATTGACATGAGGAGATACTATGCAGCAAAAAATAAAAAAAAAAAAAAGGAATTCCTTCTAACTAACTTGGAATAATCTTCAAGATTTATTTAAATGAAAAAAAAAAAACCCACAAGATACCAAATGGCATGTATAAAACAGTACCACTTGTGTAAAAAGGAGGGAGCACATATAA
>NW_007750385.1:0-3915 GCF_000696425.1 Galeopterus variegatus | reverse complement strand
GAAAAAAAAAAAACCCACAAGATACCAAATGGCATGTATAAAACAGTACCACTTGTGTAAAAAGGAGGGAGCACATATAAACGTGTATCTGTAATCATATAGATTGCGTAAGAATCATATGTAATCTATATAGATTATTGTTGTAATCATATAGAGTAATTCTAGAAGGATAAACAAGCAACTGGGAGACTTTTTTTATATAAACTCTTTGGTGCCTTTTGATTTTATTTTTGTTTTTTGGTGCCTTTTTAATTTTGAAGCACATGAGTATATTACCTATTCAGAAAAATATATTAATTAAAACATCTTTTAAAATGTGGGAAAAGAATTTTATATTCAGAAAGATATTTTAAGAGATATTTTTTATTAAGATATTATTATGTAATATTTTTATCTTAAGAAAGATATTTTGAGTCATTTCAGAAATATTTATTTTTATAAAATTAGATGTAATTGTCATTGTAAATAACCAGAAACACTACAAACTAAAAAATTACATATTGTAATATGTCCAAAAAATATATACCAACAGCCATCTAGAGCTTTAAAACATACAAAAATGTGTTAATTAACCAGAGAGGGAGAAAGAATAAAAGATGGGAAGTTTGTTGAAAAGTCCAAAGTCACACTTCGGGACTTGGAAGCTCTCATTACAAATAACATCTCCCCTGTCCTTTGAACCTCCTATGAGGTGGGTGCTTCATAGGCACATTCTCTTGTGTGTACTACAAACATACCAGGGTACTTCAAAAAGTTCACAGAAAAATAGAACTGAAAGATAATGCAAACCTTTCCATGAACTTTTTTTGTGGGGTGGGGCATGGCTGGCTACTACAGGTATCTGAAACCCTTGACTTTGGTGTTATAACACTGCCATGAATTTTTGGAAGTACCCTTATATTATCATTCAAACATTCAAATTTTGTAAGTGAGGAGACTAAGACTCTGGGAGCTGAGGGTACTGGTTAAAGGTCACATAAGTAGAATGTGAATTTGGTCTGACGTTTATCTGACCTCAAGACAAGATTTATGCCAACTTTCCCTCAGTGCTACCTATTAAAGATGCAGACCTTGATAAGAGCACTGAATAAGGGCTCATATCCTAAGGTCCAGGCCTGAAGCTACCCTAGCGAGCAGGCAGGAAAGTCATTTGATCTTTGGCTCCTCTGCACAGATTTTCATGCATAACCCAGAGCTCAGGGACCAGCAAGAGAGTTCTCAGTTCTTTGTTAGTTAGTTTGTTTTTTATGGGAATCTGAACTCGTGACCCTAGAGATATAAGGCTGCACTCTAGCCAACTGAGCTAACCAGCCAGCCTTTTTTTTCCTTTTTTTTTTTTGTTTATTTGTTTGTTTTGCTTTAAGAGAGTTCTTCTTGGTCCATACCTTTCTGTGACTGGAGCATGCCAGCTCCTGGGGCCATACTACAGGGCAGGAATGCATCAACACTGATTTGGAAAATGTTTTTTTGACAAATGTTTAGTAAACACCTTTTATGTGCACTAAGCTGAAAGTTCTGGAAGATACAAATCATTTTGCTTTTGCAGTCCCAAGCTCAGGGTCTGGCACATAGAAGTTTCACAGAAAATATTTGTAGAGTGAATAAATGAACTAACCGTTGGCAGCATAGTGTGAAGTAGTGTGGGAAGTCCAAGGAAGTAAAATACACAGTTCCAGGTTACAACTCAGTCAAGGAGACAATACAAAAATACTGCAATACCTAGGTAAGAGTAGAAGACAGGCTATAAATAAGGCCTCAGCACCCAGTGAAGTCTGAGCTACAGATTAAAGGTGGGAAATAGGCTGGAATGATGGGAAGATGACATCTGGATAGGCAGAGATAAAGAGGAAGGCATTCTAGGGAAGAGAGTTTCTAATGGAGATGTAGTATAAGCCCAATATCTTGATGCAGGGGTAAGTATTACAAGATTTGGAATTAGACAGCACCAGGGTTCGAATCCCAGATCTACCCTTTATTGATGGACACAGTTATTTAACCTCTCTGACAAGGATAATATCTCAAAAGGCCATTGTGAAAATTAAGCAAATTAATTATATTGAGGACCTAGCCCAGTGCCTCACTCATAGTAGGATTTCGATGAATGTTTCTACACTTCTGATACACTGAACCCAAAACTCCTCACCCCAACAGTGGCAACAGGCAACACTGGAGAAGGGGTGCTGACTGGAGCACTGGGAGAGATTTGTGTGGCTAAGCTCCAAGAAGTAGACGGGGACTGGAGGTATTATGGAATTGAAGAATGGGGCTTCAGAGACAAGCTGAGATGTTCGGACTATACAGCCCCCACTGGTAGTCATTTTAGATGATTGGTCTTCAGGATCATGCCCTTCTTGCAATGCCTGCCTGAATCCAGACTGGAGCGAAGAAAAACTGTGGATAGGAGAGAGGAAATGTATTTTCCTCCATACCCCGGAAGTCCCCCAGACCTGGAACCAACTGGAGAATGATGGGGAATTGGGATCCTCAAATGATACATGGGGCCTCCACAGATCCATGGGACAGGCTAAAACCGGTTGGGGGCAGCAGGGCAGAGGGAGTTACTTCATTGCTGCCCCTTATGTCACCTCGCCTCTGTCAGTCAGTCCCACAGCCTCAGTGGTCACCACTGCAAGCTCCAGGCCTGAGACACACAGACCACTCTCCTCCAGATCTCGGTGCCCCCCACCCCTGGCTTCTTGCTCTTCGGTTCTTCACTTCTCTTTGTTTCTGTTTCAGTCTCTACTTCAGCTTTTCTGTCTCTGTTTTAGCTGTTCTCTCTCACTTTGTTTTTATCTCAATTGTCTGAGGTTCTTTCTCCATTTTACTCACATTTTTCTCAATAACAGGCCCGGCTCCCTGGAAATTTTTCTTTGCACTACTAAAACCCAACACAAAGCAAAACAAACAAGCAAACAAAACCCAAAATACACTCAGAGGCCTGGCTTATTCACAAAATCATATGAATCTAAAGACCGGTATAATAATTTAGATTCATACCATATACAAAAATATATCTCAGATATATGAAAGATAAAAGAGTTAAATATATAAAAGCCAAATCACAGAAAAACTGGCAGGAAACTGAATTCACTGTTTATCAGATCTTTGGAGGAATGATAGCTTTCAAAGCATTGCAAAAAAAGAAATCACAAAGAAAAAGATAAACAGATTATTACATAAAAATGTGAACCTTTTATACAAAGAAAAGTAACAATACAAAAAGGAAAAGAAAAATGGACTAGGAAAAATAATTGTAGTAAGCATTCGAAGAATGAATATCTAAATTATATAAAGTTCATGTCACAAAAAGAAAAACTAAAGCTCGAATAAACATCTCTCCCATAAGTTGAAATATAACTACAGTATAAGTCAACATAAGGAAAAATGTTTAGCTACTTATTTTCAAGCATGTGCAAACTAAAATATTAATTGGGGGCCAACCCATGGCTCACTCAGGAGAGTGTGGTGCTAATAACACCAAGGCCATGGGTTCGGATCCCATATAGGGATGGCTGGTTAGCTCACTGGGTGAGCGTGGTGCTGACACCACCAAGTCAAGGGTTAAGATCCCTCACTGGTCATCTTTCAACTAAACTAAACTAAACTAAAATAAAATAAATAAATAAAATAAAATATTAATTGGAACTATTTCCCTAACATTATACTAGCAAAAATTAAAACACTGATAATACCCAATGCTTCTGGTTAGGTAAATTTACACAATACTTTTGGAACGTTATTTGGCAATAATTAGCTAGAAACTTTAAACTATTTGGACCTTTGTTCCTTAATTCCATTCCAAGGGATTTATTCTAAGGCAGCAGATTTTTTTTTTTAATTTAATTTAATTTAATTTTTTCTTTTAAAAGAATACCTGCAAGGGGATCTTAACCCTTGACTTGGTGTTGACACGCT
>NW_007750384.1:4006-10075 GCF_000696425.1 Galeopterus variegatus | reverse complement strand
GGAGGTTTCGGTGATGGGACATAATAATCAACTACATTGTATATTGTCAAAATAAAAATTTTTAAAAAAAGTTATCAAAGTTATATATGTAGACCTGTTTATAATATTCCCTTGTTATTCTTTTCATGTCAGCAGGTCTGTAATAATATCCCGTTTCATTTCTAATACTGAGAATTTGTTTCTTCTGTATTTTTTTCTGTTAGTCTTGCTAAAAGTTTACCATTTTTACTGATCTTTTTGGAGAACCTGCTTTTGGTTCTGTTGACATTCTCTACTGCTTTTCTGTTTTCAACTTAATTGATTTCTTCCCTTATCTTTACTATTTCCTTACTACTTCTTGCATTGGGTTTATTTTTGTCTTTCAGTTTCTTGAAATAGGAGCTTAGGTTATTGATTTGTGACTTTTCATCTTTTCCAGTGTAAGAATTTAGTGTTATACATTTCTTTCTCAACACTGCTTTAGCTGTATCCCACAAATTTTAGCATGTTGTACTCTAATTTTCAATAAGTTCAACGTATCCTTTTAAAAATTTCCTTCAGACTTCCCTTTGATTCATGGATTACTTCGACATGTGCTGTTTAGTTTCAAAGTGTTTGGAAGTTTTCTTGCTATTTTTCTATTATTTATTTCTAGTTTTATACCATTGTTGTCAGAGAACACGCTACATATGACTTTATTTTAAATTTGTTAAAGTTTGTTTTATAGCAAGGGCTATAGTGTGAGTATATTTTGGGATATGTTCCATGGACACTTGAAATGAGTGTGTATTCTGCTGCTACTGGGTGAAGTGATCTGTAAGTGTTAATTAGATCACATTGGTTGAGCTTTACTGCAGCTTTACTGAATTTTTGTCTAGTTCTATCAGTTGTTGAGAGAGAGGGTGTTGAAGTATCCAACTGTAATTATGAATTTGTCTATTTCTCTTTTTAGAATTAACAGTCTTTTCCTCATTATTTGGCAGCTCTGTTGTTTGATGCATATACAATTAGGATTGCTATGTCTTCTTAGTAGATCAACTCATCATTAGGTAATGTCTCTCTCTGTCACTGGTAATTTTCTTTGCTCTAAAGTCTACTTTATTTGATATAAATATAGCTACTCCTCTTTTATTTTAATTAATTATTGCATGACATATCTTTTCCATCCTTTTACATTCAACCAATCTATATAGTTATATTTTAATTGGTATATTTAGACAATATGCATTTAATATAATTGCAGATACATTAAGTCTGCTGATTTCTTTTTTGGTTTCTGTTTGTTTCCTGTTTTCCTTTTCCAGCTTTACTTTGAATTACTTCAATGTTTTTTGAATACAGTTTTGATTTATTGATAGTGTTTTTCAGTGTATCCTCTCACATAGATTTTTTAGTGATTCCTCTAGGTATTACATAATACATACATTTTACATACATGATTATTATTGTAGTCTGCTGTGTCAACATTTTACCAGTTTGAATGAAATGTAGAAACCTCACCTCCTTTATATCCCTTTACCCTCTCTATTTGTAATATAATTGACTTAAATGTTTCTTCTGCATACACTGAGAACCATATCAGATAGTATCATAATTTTTGCTTCATTTGTCAAGCATAATGTAGAAACTTGAGAAGAAAATATATTTTATGTCCCTATATTTTTACTCTTTTCCTTGTACATTTTAACTTTCCTGATGTTCCAAGATTTCTTCTTTGCAATTATTTTCAGTTTCAAAAACTTTCTTTAGCCATTTGTTTGGGTTAAGTCTGCTGGCAACAAATTCTCTTAGTTTTTCTTCATTTTCAAATGTTTTTAGCTTCCTTTTATTCTTCAAAGATATTTTCACTGAATTTAGGATTCTGAATTGGCAGGTTTGTTTTTGGTTTTTTTAGAGATTTTTAAGTTATTTTCTACATATTGCCTACAATTTTTACTGTGTGTAGAGAGAGGAACAGGGAAAAGCATGGGTACTCCATCACTTTCTAAGTGAAAGTCTTATAATTTTATATAAACTGGGAAATCTTTAGACAGTATTATATAACGTAGAGAATTTATTTAGCACATATTGACTCTTCAGCATAAATTATGATTAAGTTAATATGATTCTGCTTTCTCTAATTTTTCTCACTCCTCTCCTTCACCTATTTTAATTGGCTATATTTTTATATTCAAATTCTCAGATACAGCATTCTAAATTCTAGAATTTGCCTTAATACACTTAAACAAACTTACTGAGTTGTCATATTTAAACAATATATCTGGACACAATCTTATTAAACAAATAAGATTACTATAGTCCTTCACCTTCTCTGTCCTTCCAGTTTACGGCTCGTGAAAGTTATGTTAAAATCTGTATGTTTTTATAATCTATAGTATTTATCTTCTGTCATGTAGCCATAATTTCCACTTGTTTTAAACTTAGCCCTAATTAAAATTGATTTACTGTTTACTAATAGTCTTTTTACCAGAGAATCTCCACTTACTACTTTGTTGGTCACATTTATCTTCCAATAGTTTCTTCAAAATATTTTGAGGCTACTATATTCCCAGCAACTTTTAATTTTTAAAAATAGTTCTTTACTTGTCACCATGTTATATTTGAATAACAGTTTACTGTGTATAAAATACTTTAGTCTCATTATTACCCAGTAACTTAATAGGTGTTGATTAACCATATGCTAGCAGCAAACATAGCTATAAAGCCAGACTGGTTTTTCTCCCCTCTTAAGCGATCTTATATCGTTCTATCCTAAACGAGTTTCCCCTTGCCCACGATCAATGCATTCCTTCAGTCTATAACATCAGATATTCTTTTATTTCAGAAAAAATATCTTGAATATTATATTTGAATATTTATCACCCACTTGTATATTTCGCTCTCTACTCTTTTCCATTCCATCATCTTCACTTTTCTCATTTTCAGCATGTTCTTCATGTTCCTGTCTGAGCTAATTTTGTCTCCCTATTACCTGCTTCCAACGTGGCCTTCACGTATATAATATGAGGCTTAATTTTCATTTCCATTTCTTTTCTGAGCTCTGCCAGCTTACTTTTTCATTTCCTTTTGTTGTCTTTTCATTTATTCCATGAACCCTTGTATCTCTGCATTGCACTTACATTTTATAGAGAATGTACTTTCACTATGTCCTTCAAATTCTTGTAGAAAATTCTGGTTAATACCTTCATGTGCTCCACAGAAAAACTTTTCAGCTCTCTGTTCATCTGCTTTTTGTTTTACCTATCTCTTTTATCCTTTTACCTTCTTACAGAATTTTTCACTAAAAAAGCAAGCACAGTTTTTTATGGTTTCACTTTTTGTTTCCAAATGAGAGAAGTATTTTATGTAAGAGCCCCATGTTTTCATGCACCTAATATTTCTGGAAGGTAGTGTAGATTCACGGCTAGAAGAATGATCTCGGCTAGTAGGAAGCCTGTTTGTCCCAGAGTAAAGCTCCACATGACACAGTTGTGAGGTGTGTGTGTGTGTGTGGGTGTGTGTGTGTATGTGTGTGTTTAGCCTTCCTTTACCTGCAAGCCTGCTAACCACTCACAGATACCCACCTGTCCTAGTACAGAGTTGAAAACATGGTATGTCCTTGTATTTCTTGGTTTTCTCCCAATTTCCTCTACTCTGCAATGTCCAGTGGGATTCAAGGATGCTCTTGTAGACTGCCCATTCACCCAATCCTTATTTTTCAACAAGGTATCATTAGTTTTGCCCTTCTGTGTATGCCATAAAGAAAGGGCTGCTCTTCAGGCTCCAATCAGGAGCCGTTGGGGTCCAGAATTCTCTCTGAATGTCCCCATTTAACTGAATTTGACAGCTCTTCTCTTATTATGATGATTATTGTGATAATAAAAATATTATAATTTAGGATAAGAAAGTGTTGCAGTTTTCAACAATGATCATGTTTTTCTTTCTGTCTCTCATTCTTCTTACAGCTTTCAATGGGTTTCTGAAAGCTGAAGAAGAAATAAATTCTTCAGTTCTTATAATTAGACATCTCCAACACATAATTTTTGGCAGTTTTACAAAAATTAGCCAAAGATATGTAAAAATTTCCTCCTATTCGGTAGTATGCAAAAATTATTCTTTGTTTTTGTTTCTAATTTTTATTTACCTTCCATTGGGCTATTTCCTATACAGTACTACAGGAGCGTATACTTTCATGTTGTTAAAGCCACTTTTAAAGAGGAAAGTGTTATAAACAATGCCCATATAATTATATTCCCTGGCACCAAATCTGCTTTCATAGTTTAGCTTAGGTAGTGCTTGGACAGACAAGGTGACCCTGCAGTCATTGCTACCTTGCTGGCACCTGACTCCCATTTGGCCAGGTGGACACTGACACCCTCCGGTCACTGGGTCACACTGTCTTGAGCCAAAGAACAATGCTGGCCACAATCCTGCCCATAGTGATCTTCAGGACAAGCTGCAGAAGAGAGTAAAACAAAGCAGAGCAAAACAAAATCAGATTTTTCTTATTAAACATTTTGCCAGTCAAGATTTTTAAAAACCTGTAAATACATGGCCCTTGCTTTTAATGAAATAGGTTACACTGACTTGCCTTACATTTGTTTTTCAATCTAAAAGGTTATTCTGCAAAAACAAAACAGAAGAAGGAACCGTTCAAATTGTTGCTTACTTAGGGCAATTTTAGTTGGCATTAGGAATTTTCAACCAAATATCTAGTGTCAAAAACTTACATATAATATAAAATTCTCTTACACATTGGGACCCTCAACTGTTCTCAGTTTGGATTCAATCTTGCTTTGCCACTTGGTTCTGTCTTAGCAAACACGTGCGTGCATGTGTGTGTGTGTGTGTGTGTTACCTTAATGTTATATAATATATATACATACATTGAGTATGTTTATCTTTAAAGCTCATTCTGGAATCTTAGCTAACACTCCTATACATCAACGTAAGATCCATTATGCTCACATCTTCAAATATTTATTTATGTATTTGTATTATTAACTTGTTTGCTTGTTAATTTTTTGCAATTTCATTCTACAAATTTATTGAGATGCTTAGCAAAATACAGATAACACACAAAGATAAAATAAATATCTGTGACATTCAAGTGAAAGGAAAATATGGTAGAATGTAAACATAAATAAATTTTATAATTCTCTGAACTTGTAAGAGGTGGGCTGAACATTTGGCTCTAACCTATGTAGCTGTCAAAGCAAAGGAAAAGCACTCAGCTACAAGATCACAGCTTTCTTAAAACAAAAATATTCCTGATGTTCAGGGAAACCAATGCTTTTGAAAATGCTTTGGCATGAGGAAATTTCTCCTATTGATTCCCTTTGATGAACAAATACAAAGGAGTCACTAGATCCTTCCCTAGGAAATGTTTATGGGTTGGCTTTAACTCAAAGATAACTTGGCAGTTGAGGCTTTGGAGGCAGTATCCACTGTCAGTTGTTCACTACCTGGAGTCCAGACTTTGTCTTATTTCTCTTTTTATCCTCAGTACAGCTGGGGACTGAGGCAGGGCAATTAAACAGAAAAATTACCCTCATACAATGGAGACAGAGCAACTACCTGACTGGGAAAGGTAAGCATTGTGGGTATCTTTAGCAAATCACAACTTAGTGCTGTGCCAGTCACAAACTTGGCTATCATTCTTCCAAATGAGATCTCAGATGAAGGGATTTCACAGTCAGGTCATGTGTGTCAAGGTGTGCTTTCTTGAATGAAGGTCAAGGTAGTACTTCTACCTTTGTCTTAAGATCTACTGATGGTACTTTTACTCTTTTAATTGTGAAGTGTAAAATTACAGAATAGAACACAAAAAAGTAAACATGCTGCTTAGTGAATGGCCACAAAGTGAACAATCTCATCAGTAGCACCCAGGTCAAAAATACAATATTGCCAGGACCGCTTCCCCCACCACATGCTCTCCTGCTCACCGTCTCCTCTTTCTTCCCTAAAGATCATCATAATCCTGCCTTTTAACACAATGATTTCCTTCTGACTACGTAACTGTCACCAGAGGGCCACAGGAGTCAGTATGTCTAGAATTAATTAAGTTAAGCAAAAACTACTCAAATATTTAGAAAATGGAAGATCTGATTT
>NW_007750384.1:0-268 GCF_000696425.1 Galeopterus variegatus | reverse complement strand
TCAAGGATGCTCTTGTAGACTGCCCATTCACCCAATCCTTATTTTTCAACAAGGTATCATTGTCCCTTCTGTGTATGCCATAAAGAAAGGGCTGCTCTTCAGGCTCCAATCAGGAGCCGTTGGGGCCCAGAATTCTCTCTGAATGTCCCCATTTAACTGAATTTGACAGCTCTTCTCTTATTATGATGATTATTGTGATAATAAAAATATAATTTAGGATAAGAAAGTGTTGCAGTTTTCAACAATGATCATGTTTTTCTTTCTGTCT
>NW_007750383.1:0-10076 GCF_000696425.1 Galeopterus variegatus | reverse complement strand
CCACTGCCCATCCTGAGCACACACACCCCTTGTGAGCAGAGTGAAGAGGCTGAAATCACACCTCAGGACCCAAACCCAGCCCCACCAGCTGTGACGGGAGCTCTGCTTCTGAGGTTCAAGGGTGAAGGCCATCCCCGTGTCCTCCCAGAGCTGGGCCTCAGGGGACTAGGTTTCTGTTGCTTTCACTTCTCTTACGTGACCAGTCTCCCAGAGACAAACACAAAAGTAAAGCGTCGGGCACTAATCTTATCCTTGCTACTGTGCGTGGTCTGAGATGCAGCATCAGCCTCCTCTGGGGGTGTGTTAGAAATGCAGCCTCTCAGGCCCACCCTGGCCCTGCGGAGCCAGAATCTGCCTTTTATCCAGCCCCTCAGGTGATGCATGGGCACGCGGAGCTGCACGGTCTGCACAGGTAGAAGTCAGGATGGTGGTGGCTCCGCTTTGGGGGAGCACGGATAGTAACTGCAAGGGGATAGGAACAGCTTCTGGGATGCTGGCAATGTTCTTGATATGGGTCCCGGATTCGCAGTTGAGTTCGGTTTGTGAAAATTCATTGAGCAGTACATAATGTATGATATATATATATATATTTCTTTTTAAGTGAAAAAATAAAGGAGTCAGGAATGTCAGCAAGTAGAGATCTAAACCTGAGCCACGCTCCTCTAAGCTGCCATCAGAGCAGCCCTGGGCTGAACCGGATTCTTACACCAGAGTCCAACGATGGGGACTCATGGCCAGAGTGTCATCAGAGGTCCCATCTGAGCAATTTTATCTCCCTCATGGCCTGTTCTGAGGCCTCTTTCAGCTCTCACAGTGGCAGAGGCACACATCAGCTTGGCTTTGACTTAGGCAGGCCCCAAGTCTGTCCTCAACCTGTTCTAGCAGAGCAAGGCCACAGAAGGCCAGCAGTCGCCATGGATATACCTATACCAGAGCAACTAGCCCCAGCCCCTTTTCCTGCCCTCTTCTTCACCCCAAGTTTACTCTGGTTTATCATTGTCTCCTAGTGGTATCCAGAGGCGAGCACAATGATCCAAACATGATCCATTCGTTCATTCATAATAATAACGGCTAACAGTTATTCAATCAAACTATACGGCAGGCCTTAAGTGCTTTAGGTACACGGTCTCATTTAATCCTTACAGCTCTATTATTCTCATTTTACCGAAGAGCAAACTAAGGTTCAGAGATGTTAAATAACTTAAAGTCACACAGCTAGGAGTTAGTGGAGCTGGGATTTGAATACAAGCAGTCAGACTGCAGAGCCTCCCTCTTCTGTGCTGTAGCAAACTAAGGTTCAGAGATGTTAAATAACTTAAAGTCACACAGCTAGGAGTTAGTGGAGCTTGGATTTGAATACAAGCAGTCAGACTGCAGAGCCTCCCTCTTCTGTGCTGTGCACTCTATTGTACTCAGAGGATGCATCGAAAATGAATTCATATACTAAAACCACTGAATTGTACACCTTCAAAGGTGAATTTTATGGTATATGAATTTTCTCTCAATTAAAAAAATCTTAATGGGCAAAATTTTTGGTTCAGATATATGTTTACCAGATCCCTAAGAACTTCGTTGACCTGTTTTTCCTGGTATAAGCCAGCTAACAAAAAATTAAACTATTTCTTAAAAAAAAAAAAAGAATCCCAGACATTCTTGTAGTCCAACAGAGCTAGTTTCAAACTTCAGCCCTGCCAGCGACGTACAACACTGTTGTTTCCTCTCGTGTGGGGTTGGGACGGTGAACCTTGCCTTGTCTGGTGGTCGTGCGGATTTGAAGCAGAGGCTGCACCTGGCAGAAAGCTGACCCTTGGTAAATCACAGCTGATAGGACTGAATTCCATGAGAGCACAGGCGGGCGGAGTTAATGTGAAACTGCTGATGACCTCTACCCCGGGAATGGGACCTAAGGTCCGCCTGGGGCCTCCTCATCCTCTCTGCAGAGTCCCTTCTTAGCCCTCCTATGCTCGAGCTGGGGTTCCTGCCTAAGATTCCATAAGGAAGACCAGCACCTTGCTCTTCTCCACCTGCCTAGCTCGCTCCCTGGGTTGAGAGGGGCTGGGGTTCCTGAGCCAGGCCAGCTTCTCAGCTGCGAGCGGGCACTCCCATCCCCCTGGCACTGGGGCTCTGGCCCATACCCAGCCCCATCCTTATAGGCAGCTCTGTGCCCACAGGGGCCACGTTGCTATGGTGATTCTGCTACCCACACAGTGTCCAGGGAGACAGCCCGGTGTAGCCGAGCTGTTTGCAAGACTTGCTGAAACCAGCACTGACAGGCTGGGAAGATTCCAGAAAGGGTCAGAGAGAGTGGAGGATGGGAACTAAGTGTAACTGCTCACCCAGCAGCAGCACTGTGTGTGTGTGTGTGTGTGTGCATGTGTGTTCACATGTGCACCCACCTTGTCCAGGTTATAATGGCCCTTCCAAGCAGAGGCACAGACCCTAGAAAGGCCCAATCTCATGACTGTCATAGGTTTCTTCCTGGCGTGGTGTTCACAGTTTATCATAGTGTTTAGTTTCTATATTGAAAACTAAAAGGGGGAAAAAAAAGTGGCATTTATGTGGCTGCAGAGCAGACTGAACTGTGATATCTCCTAAACCGTGTCTGAAACTGACTTCATGGTCTACTCTGTCCCTTGTTCTTTAAGACTTCTAACAGAACACCATGTGGGACACCAGGAATTACACTGTGATGGGGAGGCAAGGTGACAAAACGGGATGCCCACCCTTCCTCCCACATCCCCCCACTGTGCACTCGCCTTACGTACCAGGTGGCTTGTCTGAATTCTCACTTAACCCACATTGTGATCCTGTGCAGAGAACATTGTTATGCTCATTTCACAGATGACAAAACTGAGGCTCAGAGAGGCTGAGTCACTTGCCACAGTCAGGAGCTAGTGCGTGCAGGAGGTGGGAGGCAAACCCGGGCTGTTGTTTCAAGATCTGTGCTCACGGCACAACGTGACCCTGCTTCTCTGTCCTGCTCCCTGCTCAGTGGGAGTTCACTGTGGGTAGCCTCCTAGTCCCAGAGAGAACAGAATCCAAGGCAGCAAGTGAAATAAAGGAGCCAACCCCCCTGGAATAGCAGGTGGAGTACAACCCAAATTATACACATTGGGGACTGATATTTAGGCTCTAAATTCAAGAGCTTTGATTCCTCTTCCTGGGCGATACTGGGAATGATTAAATGAATGACTGCAGCCCTAACCCATGTACACATTTGTGCTGACCCAATTCAATCCACACTAGTTAATCTATGCCTTTCCCCCACAGTCATGAATGTGGGCTCCCCTTTGCAGAGCCTCAGAAACAGCCCTGACTGCAAATAAATTAATTCTCAGGGGTGGTGAGAACCGGGCCCTAGCATCTTCCCGAGCCCTCGTGTTCAGAGCTGATGCTGACTTGTAAAGCGCTTTATGATTTATTCATACCGCCTTCCCAGGCTTCCCAGGACAACCTTCCCCTCACACAAATGAGCGCGACTCCCAGAATAGAATGTCAGGCTTCATTAAAAGAAAAAACCCGGCTGTGGGGGATGTCCCTTTTTTTGCTTCCTAGCCTGCGTCACCCAGCATTTGTAGAATTCAGGTCAAACTTGAGAAAGCACCTGTGCTTTAACAGCCTTTGGCTCGTGAACAAGGCGAGGTGTCAGGAGCTTCTTTCTGGGAGGGAGAGACTCTCCGAGGCTGGACAGCTCTCCATGTCTGCCTTGGGTCCCTCTGCACTGCAGACTAGAACTCGGGCTGCTGGAGGCATTTACAGGAGGCTGACAGCAAGTGACAAGGAGCCAGGCAGAGGGGCCCACAGGAGGGACTGGGATCATGGCGGAACCAGGGTGGAGTTCTGCTCCATTGATTCTCGGCTGGGGGACTGAGGCAGAACCCTCCTTTCTCAGGAACACCACTGGGGGACCAGAGCACTGGGTAAATTAGAAGTCACCAAAGTAGCCCCTCCCACCATTTTTATGACTGTCATCATCATGCTGTCCTGAAACCTAAGGACAGGAGGGCCTAAGCACTTTGAAGCATAGATAGAAGAGGGAAGTCCTTGCTGTCTTTCTCTCTGGACTTCATCAGTGTGCCTCGGTGGCAGCCCCTCACTCAGGCCTTGCCACTGCCCAGGAAAGCTGACCACAGAAAAAGATGGTGGCCAGGAAATGGTAAGGCATCACAGGGCACAGAAGTCATGCAGGTGCAGACATGCCGGGGCTTCACAACTTCCCTAAAACTAGCAAGACTTCACATGCCGCAGTCATCATTCTAGTCCCAGAGGATCACTCTCTTTAGGGAACAAAGCCCACTAAACCATACCCTCGAGGACTTTTGAGCAGCTCAGCTTCTTTGGAAGCTGACTCCAGGTACCCCAAAGCAAGCACAAGAAGGACTTTGTCTCTTGTATCCACTTCCTTAACTCCCAGAGGGCAGAACACAGCAGGAAGGAAGCAGGTCTGCGCCTGGAGTAAAAAACTAATGAGGACTTTTGAGCAGCTCAGCTTCTTTGGAAGCTGACTCCAGGTACCCCAAAGCAAGCACATGAAGGACTTTGTCTCTTGTATCCACTTCCTTAACTCCCAGAGGGCAGAACACAGCAGGAAGGAAGCAGGTCTGCGCCTGGAGTAAAAAACTAACTCTGCGTGGGAAGAGTGAAGCACGTGAGTTCTGGAGCACGTGTGATCTGACTCCCTCCAGATCCACCCCAGGAGAGGAAGGATGCCTGAGCACCCCAGTGACCTCCCCACCCCTCTAGGCGACTGGGGACTTGACCACACCTTTCTCAGTGGAAACTTTAGGACAAAGCCTGTCTGTAGACATCTCCCTTGCTAGACAACTCACATTGGAGTTACTAGAAACATTAACAATTTCTAGATGCTGTGTAACAGTCCAATCTAATCATTTGCAGGAACTAGGAGAACATCATACCCTAGAACATAAGATCCCAGGGGCTTCCTCCCTTTCCATGTACTTTCCCACAGCATAAGGGACAGATGCAGTCCTAAATGTCTAAGGTGTGGGTGGTGAACTGCTGATTATTTTAGGGGTCCATCATTGTGTGACCCCTGCTGTCAACTTTCAATCCATCATTACCCAGCAGTCTAAAAGAGGCCGCTTTACAAAACAGCACCCATGTTGCTCTCAACACCTTAAAAGAAAACAGCCCATCATTGTGTGACCCCTGCTGTCAACTTTCAATCCATCATTACCCAGCAGTCTAAAAGAGACCGCTTTACAAAACAGCACCCACGTTGCTCTCAACACCTTAAAAGAAAACAGGAATGACAAAGGAGTTGCTTCTGGGTTAATCTGGTAAACACTTGACCATCCTCTCTAGCTCTGATCCCCTAGGTAGAGAACTGGATGAGTTATTGCATTTGGCAATAAGGAGACCCAATGGTTAACCCAGTTTTGAGGGATCGTAGTAGTCCAAGTCTAGAAATAAATCCCAACAGTCTACCTTTTTCTTAAAAAAAAGCCAAGGATACTTTCAGCTGAGAGTTAGTTCCACACAATTGCTAATTGCTAATGCACAACCTCCTTCAAAAAAAAACAAACAAAAAACTAAAAAACTAAAAGGCATTTCTTTGGGCATCAAAAATTTTTAAATGTTAATTAATTTTCAAAATAATCTTTCTAAAATATAGTAAATAAATTACACTGTTTTAGGCTTCCTTAAATACACGTATTCTCAACGGGGATGATACGTCTTCCATGGGGGCAAACATTGGTTCTTGAATGTGAATCAACATTACTCTTTTTATGTATTAATCATAGATATACATAAAGTACATAAACAGATATATGGCATATTTTTCGTATTAAAATTTCATAGGGGGATGATGAGGAAAAACTGTCTAAAATATGTTCTTAGGGGAGCAATAAGGAAAAAATGTTTAAGAACTACCACTTAAATAGAAAATAACAATCACTACTTTTTCTGTATGACTCCAGGTCAGCCTACAGACATCTCCCATCACGTTCTGTGATGGCTTTTGAAGTAGAGGGGAGGATTCGTTCCTTCTTACATGACCCAGACCCTAACCCTGGGTGCTGATGCTTTTCTGGGGGCTGATTCTTCTCCGTCCCTTTTCTGTGCCGCCCAGTCGTTCCTCAGTGGGCTATCTTCCAGCAGTGGCCAGTTGAACCCATTCCCTTAATTTTACAGGCCATACTCATGCCCATTCTGGTCTGAAAGTAGCACCATTCTTTCCTGTCGAGTTGCAGAACAGCTGAATGGGTTGTTTCCTGCCTATCATGTATTTCTGGGTTCGTATGTGTGTTTTTGGTGAATGAGGTCACTAAGAAAACTTATATGCCTTTGGCATATGCAGAATGACTTACGGTGCAAAGTGTTTCAAAGGTCTTCTCGGAGACGAAGGATCCATCAAGGCCGAAGAGAAATATAGATGCGTAGGAGAGCATTCCTCCAAGAATGATAAGGTTGTTCATATATGGACTCGACATCTTTATCAGCCTGACGAAGAGAAAGAGATAATATATTTACAGAACTATTAATTTAGTTATTCCTTCAACAAATACTTTCCGAATTCATACTAGGTATACATTGTTGCCAAGGCTAGCGGGGGTGGAAAAAATGGAAGCCCTGGTTTCCTCTGCTCCCCTCTGCCACCTACCAAGGGCTGTCTGCCCCTTCACTAAGGGACCCCGGACAACTACATATTTCTAATTGTTGATTTTCCTGCCTCCTTTGTCAAGTTCATCTATTGCTTCTCTAGGGACACCCTGTTGCATCAGCTTCTTTATCCATTAATCTTCCATTTACATAAAAGTGCTAAAGTTGACAGGTTTTTTTGGCTGGGGCTGGGAGCACATACCAGATCTAGAGAATTCTACATTTAAGTTGAGCAACTTTCCACACTGAGGAGGGAGATTCCCGCACCACATTCACCTGCCTTGAGTGGACCATGTCAAGGTCTACAGGCAAGTATTCAGGGTTGCTCAGGAATTGTGGTCACCAGGTGAGTGGACATCCACTCTGGCTGCTTTCTGAGCATTCAGAAAGTCACACTATCCTGTGCACAAAGAGGGCCACATACATGGGTAGGAACATTGTCACAGTCACCAGATGATAGAGGTAGACAAGTGAGTTCCCCCTCCCCACCCCCTCCCCCATCTTCACTAGGCTATTGATAGGAGCATTCTTTATACCCCCAAACTCTACACGCTTCTCTCTCATTTTCTCTGGGAATCCTGCTGTGGATCCCAGCTGCCCAGCAAGCCAGGACTGGGCTAAACCATCAACAGGATCAGACATTCCTGGCTCCCCCAGCACTACCAGCTTAGAACATCTTAAGCTTTCAGGTGCCTAATGGTCTAGGAGCTCTTTTGCAGAATGTAATTATGGTCAATGGTTTCTTGAACACTTTCCTTTGCATTCTGCAGTCCTATTAACCCTTCACATTTTTAAGCATATAATGTGTCAGAGCGATAGAGAAATAAAAAGGCTGCTGCTTTTTCTTTGGTGGACCACACACAGGCTTTGGAGCTGAGAGCACTGGGTCCAGAGCTTAGCCCCTGCCAACCCAGGCAGGTGTGCCCTTGGCAAGTTGCCTAGGGCACACATGAAGCTGAGATGACACTGGGTCCCTGGAGGTCCTTTCCTAAACCATGAGCTGCTAAGGCACACTCATTTTGTTCCTGCAGCAGACTGGGGAAAGGAGAGGCCAGGAGCTGGGGCAAGCTTCCTAGAGGAGGTGGGCCTTAAAGGATGGGGAGCATTTAGGAAGACAGAAGGGAGGAGAATTTGGAACCACAGTGACATTTCTTTCCTATCTCTTGCTGATTTTTCAATAGTCAAGCCAGTCAAAAATTTCACCTGGATGCCAACCTCTTGGAAAGAGTCATGGTAATAACCCCCAGGAGGCAAAGAGGGGATAGTTAAGGAATTAAGAGTTTAGGTTTAGTCTTACGATAGGGGCACCCTGCTGTTATGATGGGAATTCCTGAGATGTGTAGGAAGGCAATCTAAGACTAGCTGAGACCTGTGTGCCCAGGCCTGTGCCAAATGCTAATAGGTGTAGTCATCATTTAAGGTTTGCATGGAGCAGACAAAAGTTGCTTCAATTTTTTTGTGGCAGTATATGTGTTATTTGTGATAAAATAAAACAACAGGTGAATAAAACTCTTCTTTTTCTTCGGGAAGTAAGCTAATAGGTGTAGTCATCATTTAAGGTTTGCATGGAGCAGACAAAAGTTGCTTCAATTTTTCTGTGGCAGTATATGTGTTATTTGTGATAAAATAAAACAACAGGTGAATAAAACTCTTCTTTTTCTTCGGGAAGTAAGTTTGACCTAAGCAATCGCTGCAGAAACAAAAACCCCACAGAAGCCTAGAGCCTCCAAGTTCTTCCTTTACAAACAGGGAGTGAAAAAAACCAAAAAAACTGTTTCCCTCAGAATTGGGCTTGTTTCTGGCAGCCTGGGAGGTCAGGTGACACGGTTTCTGGGCATGACAGCAGAGCCGCAATGCCACGTGGGTGGCCTCTGAGGCTGTCCTCATGACACCCATCTCTGGGCCCCCACTCAGCCTCTCCCACAACAAGGCAGGGAGCTGGGCTCAGGGTTTGCTATGGAAACCAGAGAAGCTAGCTGTGCTTGGTCAACGCCACCGCCTGGAGTGGTGGCCTGTTCTACCCACGACTGACCAGAATAACTGAGAGTGGGCCTCTCTCCTCAGGAAAGTGAAAGGCATGTGGTGGAGAAGAGAAATCAAGACAAGAAACCAAGGGGACAGGATCTGCCACACATGGACAGCAGTTCTCCGTCAGCAAGCTTTGTGTCTGGAATACAAGGAGTTATCTGGAGGGTCAAAGGAGCTGATGTAAAGGAGGGGCTTCCTGGACTGTAACGGGCTGTAGCAATGGGAGTCCCTGTCACTGGACCTAATGACCCCTCCAGTAGTGATTCCCAAAGATGCTGGGGGAGGGAGGCAAAGAAGTTTGGGGGAATTCTGTCTTCTATCTCTCTCCTCCTGAACAACCACAAAGTGCACGTGTGTATCTGTGAAGGTTATTTCTAGATGCCAACTTGGTTAGAGGAAGGAATGCTGAGAAACCTGGTAAAGCTATCTTTTTAGGTGTGTCCGTGAGGGTGTTTCCAGCAGAGATTAGTATGAGAGTCTGAGTGGCCTGGGTGGGAAAGACCCACCCTCAGTGTGGGTGGGAACCATCCATCCTGGGGGTCCAGAGAGAACAAAAGACAGACGAAGAGTTGGCCCCAGAGGCTTCTGCTATGCCTTCAGGGCCTTTTCTCCCTTCTCTTGATAATCCCTTTCTTTTGCACTAATCTTCTTAGCACCATTGGATTTTTCTTCAGAAAATGCTCTCTGCTTCTCTACCTCGTGGCCAAGCTCCAAATTTTCCAAATCTTGATGCTCTGCTTCCCTTTTAAATTCTGGCTTTATGTCACGCCTTTGCTGCCATAACTTAGAGTAGGCTGTTGCAAGAAGCCAAGCAGCTTCCTTAATGCTTTGCTGCTTAGAAATTTTTTGGCCAAGTACTCTGGTTCACAACTCCTAAATCCCAACTTCCACAAAGTCCTAGGGCATGGACAGAATGCAGCCAAATTCCTTGCCAGCAAGGGCGATCTGTGCCCTGGTTTCCAATAAACTCCTTCTTATTTCTATCTGAGACCTCCTTAGAATGATTTTTAAGGTTCATATTTCTATCAGCATACTGCTCACCACCATTTAACCAGCCTCTAAAAAGTTTCAAATCTTCGCTGGTTTTCTTGTCTTCTACACTTTCACCAACATCTAGGCTTTTTCTAGCCTGTTCCTCCAAATTCCTCCAGCCTCTCCTCAACACCCAGTTCCAAAGCTGCTTCCACATTTCCAAGTATCTGTTATAAGCAACACCCCACTTCTCCAGTACCAATTTTCTAAATAGAAACATATTCTTAACACAACAGGGAGAACAATTCAAGTTTCAGGGAGTTTTGGGGGGGACATAATTCAATCCACTACAGTATCCAAAGCTCTGAGAAGGTCTGTGGACTTGGACCCTTCGATTTTATTTAACGCAGCCTTTCCCACTTACTTGACCACAGACTCCTGTGCAACCAGTA
>NW_007750382.1:9215-10076 GCF_000696425.1 Galeopterus variegatus | reverse complement strand
ATGCTCTGAGCAATCTTGCATGGGGCAGCCCATCCCAGCTGAGGAGTTTCAGAGTAAACCAATATCTCTTTTGGAGTCACAGAGTCCTGCCCACAACTGGTGCTTCCTCACTAGTGTGGCTCACTACAGCTGAGAAGCTGCAGAGAGCCCCAGCATTTCCCTTAGGTGTACAAATTCCTGCCCAAGACTGTAGCAGACTTACCTATAGTGGCCTACTCTGGCTGATCTGCTACAGAGAGACCCAATGTTTCTCGTGGGGGTGCAGGGTCCCAACCACACCTGCACTGGCTGCGAAAGGGCCCTAGAATTTATCTTGGGAGAACATGCTCCAACCATGACTCCAGAGACCTTACCCAAAGTGACCCACTCCAACTGAGGAGCTGTAGAGAAACCTAGCATTCCTCTTCTGTTCAAAGGGACCAAACTGCCATAACCTTGCCCATAGTGGCAAACTCCAAGAGTGGTGCTGCAGAGAAAACCAGTGTCCCTCTTGAGGCTGCAGGGCCCCACTCATAAACCCAGTGACCTAACTCAGAGTAGCTCACTTCAACAGTGAAGGTTCATAGCAGCCTACACTGTTCTTGGGGACACATGATCTCACCCTTGGCCCCAGAGACCTTGCCCAGTATCACCCACTTCAGAGTGCTCCAACACCTTCTTTTAGGGTACAGGCCCTAGTCTGAAGCCGCAGTGACCCCACTGAATTGCCTACCTTAGCTGAAGAGATGTGAAGCACATCATTATATAGCACAAAGTCTAAGGCCCTAATTTCAACCCCAGCAAGCCCACCCAGGGTAACACATCTAAGGTGAGGAGCTGCAAAGCACCCCAGTGCATCTATCTGGGACACAGATCCTGCAC
>NW_007750382.1:0-4159 GCF_000696425.1 Galeopterus variegatus | reverse complement strand
TGCACCTTAAGTGGACCTGCCCAGATCTGCAAACCCCAGCAGGAAGGCTCTGTACACCTCTCTTGGGGGCACAGAGCCTCACTTACCACTCTAGTAAGTCCACTTAGACCTACCTGACTAGCATGGGGGTGGCAACTCTGCTCTCTTGGGGACAAATGCTCTGAGCAATCTTGCATGGGGCAGCCCATCCCAGCTGAGGAGTTTCNCTAATTATTCCTGTTTGTTACCTGTATAGTCTCTAACTGGTATACAAACCAATTGAAGTATCAATTCTTTCTCTGCGATCAATTTTAATCATCAATTTATCACATATCTTCTTGGTTGCTTTTGATCCTTCAGTCTCATTTACTTTTAATATTATTTTGATAAAGTTGAAGCAATAAATGGTGTCCATGTGAATATTTAATATTTCACATTTTATAGTCATTATGAAAATATAAATGACTAAATTAGTTATGTTAGATATTGCACTGTACATAGAGACAATAAGATCCTGCCTAATGAAAGGGCTTGTTTGGAGGATTAAATTAACTAATACCTGCAAAGCTACTACAGTATGTATTTGAGAATTAAATGATCTAATACGTACACATCTCATAGAATATATGTAAAGCCATTAGATAGTGCCTGTCACATATTAACAGCATACAATCATTGATTATTTTATAATTATTATTCTACAATTTGATTTTGAAAGAAATGTCAGGGTTTGATTCCATTGAGGAAATTAGGCAAATTTTGCATATCTGTGAAGTATCTCAAATATTCTGAGATGTTGAAGGGAAAGACACTGAAACTGATTATTCAGCTTAGTGCCTCTTTATTGTGTTAAAACATTTGCTCTTGTATGAAAACTGGATACAAAGTACAAAACCATTCATTTGTTCTTAGTTCCTGGTAGTTTTCAAAATATATGGGTCATTTTGAATTGTTCCTGAAATTTTAGTGTATTCTCCTGTTTAAAAAAAAAAGCAAAGAAAGTATCAGAGAATAAGCTCATCTCTTATCATTTGTCTATCATGGTAAATGGTTATAAGATTACCCGAAAGCGTACATCAGCTTCCCTACCAGAGACATATAAAATCTACAGCTTATTTTGTCTTTTCCAAAATGTTAGTCTAAGATAACTAAACTATAACATATTTGTTAACTATTAAAACTGTTAAGAGTTTATTTAGCTCAGTGTTCCCAGAAGCAGCACTATTGACATTTGGGGCCAATAGTACATTTTAATGAGGAAAGGGAGGCCTATATTAGTTCCTTTCCTGTTCCATATAACAGGATACCTGGAACGAGGCAATTTATTTTAAAAAAAAACTAAATTTATTGCTTACCGTTTCAGAGGCAGGGAAGCCCAAAGTCCAGGGAACACATCTGGTGAGGGTCTTCTTTCATTGTGACTTCAATGGCGTAGGGTATCACATTGTGAGAAAGGCAAAAAGCAAAGGAGAGCTAACTCCTCAGTCCTTCTCCTTTTAAAGCCCTCAGAACCATACCTCTGTCCACCATAAAACCATCAATGGATTAATCCATGTACTTGGACATGGTCCTCACAGTCTAATCACCTTTTCAAGGCCCCACTTTTCAATTACCATAATAGGATTTCCTACCCTCTTAACACTGTCACAGTGGGGATTAAGTTTCTAATACATGGACTGTACGGGACACAATTCAATCCAAGGCATTCAAGGCATAAACTTGGCTCCCAAGTTCATGTCCTTCTCACAGGTAATACATTCATTCCATCCCTAATATCTTAATTTCTTTTAACCCAAAGTCCAACGTCTCAAAGTGTCATCTATGAAATCAAAACAATTTATCTACTTCCAAGATAAAATGGTGGGACAAGCATAGCAAACATACTCTCAGTCAAAAAGGGAGAAATAGCCCAAAAGAAACAGATAACAGATCCTAAGCAAGTCTGAAACCAAACAAAGCAGTCACTAAACCTCAAAGCCAGAAAATCATGTGCCGTGACTCTATGTTTCGCATTGTTTTTACCCTGGAGCAAAGATCGGGCTTTCAAGTCCTCAGGCAGTGCCACTTCCTTATCTTTGGCCATACTTTAACTCCCCCTGGCTGGTGCTGCACTCTAGCTGCTCTACAATTTTGGGGTCTCCATGGAGATAACTCTCATGGCTCCACCAGGCATCATGCTGGTCAGGCTTTCCTACTGCATCTCAGACTCCACATTTCCACTCAGCATTGCTCTAGCAAAGATTCCATGTGGTGACTCCATCCCTGTGACAGAACTCTTCCTGGACCACGATTTCATACATCCTTTGTAATTGGAGGTTCCACAGCTCTGGCATTCTGTGAACCTGAAAACTTAACACCATGGGGGTCCCACCAAGGCTTCCAGCTTATATCTTCCAATACTTCAGGTCCAGACATACCTGGGGCCAATTTAGCCACCCTGGATCAGCACGGGTACAGGTGCTGAAAACAGCTTCCTGAGGTGGCCTTGGACAAATGAGACCATAGAGGACACCTCATGCCTGTTCACCAACATCATTCTCTCTCTTGCTAGGCCTCTGGACCCTTGATGGGAGGGAAAGGCTTGAAGATCTCTGAAATGCCTGCAAACATTTTTTTCCCTTATTTTGATAATCCCTTTCTTCTGTATTAATGTCCTTAGTAAATGATTGCTGGGCTCTACCCTTGCTTTTGTGGCCAGGCTGAAATTCTAAATTTTTGCCCTCTGCTTTCTTTTTAATTATAAATTCTGTCTTTATGTCATGATTTTTCAGCCATAACTTAGTGTAGTCTGTTGAAAGTAACCATACAGCTTCCTTAATGTCTTGCTGCTTAGACATTTCTTTCACCAAATATACTGGTTCATCTGTAGTGTGTTAGAAATCTTGATTCTACTTTTATTTTAGAATAGGATCTTTAGGTAAATGCCTACATGAGGCTATAGCTCTCAAGTAGGTGACAAAAGTCCACAGATAGCTTGGTAAAGCCATCTAATCAATCCTAATCACTGTTTAGGGATGGGATTGTGTACTTTGACTATTTTAGCTCGCTGTTTTGATTCTGGTTCAAGGGACAAGTGACTAACCTACTGATTGTTCTAAGATATGTTAAGGAAATTGCTTGAATGCTGTTTAAATATGCTAAGGAAATTGCTGTCAGGAAATACGTGGAAAAGAAGATGTTTACTGAGGGCAAGCTTTTTGTTGGTGGATCAACTTAGGTTTTACAAGTTGCATTCTGGAATGTCACATTGTTAATTTACTGCTGTTACTAGTTTTACACTGTCTATTTATATGTCCTTCTTTGACGATGGAATCAACTGATTTTTCTTGTAAAACTTCCTTGTCTTGTCAATAAAAAGAGAGGCTAGTTTTAAATCACAGTGGCTGCTCCCCTGATGGGCTGCAGTCCCTCCAGGCCTCAGTCATGGTACTTTGAGTGATTTTTTTTCACCTTGGTTACACAGAGGGAAGTGTAATATTCAGCACCTTTAAGTACCACATTCCGTAAAATTTTTGGACATGAACAAAATTCATCTATTTCCTATCAAGGGTTATCTTTGCCACAGTTCCTAATAAGCCCTTTCTTATTTCAATCTGAGACACCCTTAGAGGGGTCTTTACAGTCTATATTTCCATCAACGTTCTAGTCACCATCATTTAACCATTTAACCAGTCTATAAGACATTACTAAACTTCCCTGGTTTTCTTGTCTTCTAAATGCCCACCAGCAGCCAGGCATTTTCCTAGCCTGCTCCTCCAAATTCTTCCACTCTCTCCTCAACACCCAATTTCAATGCCCATTCCACATTTTAAAGTATTTATTATAAACAATACCCCACTTCTCTCATTCTAGTTTTCTGTGTTAGTCCATCTCTGTTGCTTATGAGAAAATATCTGGAACTAGTTAACTTATTAAAAAACAATATTTATTGCTTACAGTTTCATGTACTGGGAAGGTCAAAATCCAGGGAGCACATCTTGTGAGTGCCTTGTCCTGGCTATAACTACAGAGACTTAGGGTATCATATGGCAAGAGCAGTGGAGCAGAGAGAGAGCTAATTCCTCACTCCTCCTTTTAAAGCCTTCAGGACAGGACCATGGCCCTGATCACCACTAAACTACCAATGGAGAAATCCATTTAGTTGGGTGTGGTCCTCACAGTCTAATCACCTCTTCAAGAC
>NW_007750381.1:7674-10077 GCF_000696425.1 Galeopterus variegatus | reverse complement strand
TTTAGCATCCCCAGAATGTAAACTTCTTGAGTCATACCTAAATTAGATAATCCTGGCTGTCAGCCTTTTGGAGATTTAGTAAGAATAGAACTTCAGAATTTTAATCAATCTCTTTGCTTTCAGTTTACTGTCTAAAACACATTTAGTTTTGTCTGTTATCTCTGAGTTCACACAATGTCAGATCCAATTTCTCTTTCAGCCTTCTGAGTTTCTGCAACAGAGATGTAGCTTTCTGACTGTTCAGTGTTGGACTAGAGATTCCAATATCTACCTGTTCCATAGATAGACTTTCAACAAGTCATCTGTTGGCAGCCCCAAGAGCATCCTGCTGTCAGTCATACATGGTACCTTTAATCTCTGAGCCTTTCAGGATTCCCGGAGTTTTGCACACATGCATAGACATACAGAATAAGCTTCTTCTGCTCTGCCAAATAATTCATCTATCTTCTTTCCAGGTTCCAAAACTCGTGCCTTCTGCTGCCTCCTCTCCTATGCACATTCTATTCACCAGTTTATGTTTTATTTTCTTTACTGCTTTTCCTTTGAGGAGAGTTTGGAGAAAGTGACTATATAACTAAATGTGTGGGAGTTTAGCTGAAAGTGCTCATTTATTTTCAGATTTCTTGATTTATTTACGTCAAATAAAGGGTCTCAAAATTTTGATGTTTAATAATAGCTCTAAGAAGTATATAATTCCTTTAGAATTCCTTATCTAAATGGTTGCTTGGAAGTATTTTGGCTTATATTTCTCCTGAAAATGGGAGATGCCTATGTGTGTGTGTATTTGTGTGTTTGTGTGTTTGCTCTGTTTTATTACTAATGTCTGATGCCATTTCATAATGATGAATAAATAAAGTTTGTAGCCTGTTCTTTTTCAAAATACATTGAGTTTTTCTTTGTGGTATATTAGATTTATTTACTGCTTGTTTGAAAGTTGAACTTTAATTTATTATTATTATTGTTGCTATTTCACTTATTGATTTGAAAGCACACATTCCTTAGTTGTTATTCGCCACCCTTGTCCTCTTGTACCAATTCCACCAGGATGCTGTCATTTGAGTTTTGTTCTGAACTGTCATGAATGTTTTCTCACTGTTGTTCTATTCTTTTGCACTTTGTGCTATTGTTTATACAGCCTGATTTAATATATTTCAATGTTTCCTCCTGGAATCAGTGGATCATATTCCAAAATTACGAGTGCAGTCCAGCTTTAGAAATCTATTTACATAACTCATCACACATAAATTTAAGGAGAAAAATCATATCATCTCCACAGAATGAACAATGGATATCCCATAACATACAAAATATTACTTTCACACTGGTGTACTCCCACAAATACCCTTGTATCAGACAAAGTACATTTTGTGTGGATCATCTTCTGATGACTTGCATGTTAGTGTCCATCTTTAATTCACCCTTGTGCTTAAAAGATAATATTCTAATTATGAAGTTTTTCATTACTTTTTGAATATGTTATTTGGCTTGCTGCATCCAGCGTTACTGCTATATTGTTGGGTAGCCATCTGGCTTTTGTTCTGTTGTACATAATCTGTTCTCCTTGGATGCTTTCCAGATTTCGATTGTCATTAATGTTCTTAAATTTTGCCATAATATACCTAGATTTGTGCAATTTTTCTTTCACATACTACTTAACTATTTATAAACCACTTTAATTCATTATATTTTTCAATTCTCTGAAATACTGTTATTATTTTGTTACCTTTATTTTTCTCTCTGGGATTGTTATTATATGAATATTCACACTTCTACCTATATCTTCCCCATCACCTATGTTTTATTCTTTATATCAATCTTTGTATTTGCATTTCATCTTGATGTCCTTTGCTTTTTTCTAGAGCAATTATATTTCGGTTTTTATTTATGTGCAGTCTGATATCTGTCTGTCTATCTGAAAATATTCCTGAGGTGATATAGAACATTGTTTTTCAATGTATGTTCCTCTGGCTGAGATTATGAGGAAAGGAGTAGAAAGTCCTCAGGGTGACTCTCTTCTGGTCTAGATTCCAGTGCTTTCCATATATTGACACCTCAACTCCCAACCCCACTCAGGAGACTTTGTCCATCAGGGGATTTCCTATCAATCCACTCTAGATCTTTTCTAAGAGCTGCCTCTTTTGTTTTCAAAATCATCTAATACATTGTGGTGAGAGAAACTCTCCTGGGCTGACCCATCCATCTTTGCCTCTTGTTAGCTGTTCTCTACTCCAACCAAGCTCCAATGCTATAATGAATTTACCCTCAATTTTTGGACTGAAGCTGACTTTGTTTTCATATATATACCTTGCTTTTTCAATGTCTTTCCTCCCTGACACAGTAAGAGAATGAAGAATAATCTGCAAAACAAATGTTGGAAACTGAAAAAGAAGCAGTTAGAAAATA
>NW_007750381.1:1754-4076 GCF_000696425.1 Galeopterus variegatus | reverse complement strand
TTACAGATAAATCTTCCATATGATGCAGCAATCCCACTTCTGGGTATATACCCAGAGGCGTGGAAGTCATCATGTTGAAGGGACACCTGCACTCCCATGTTCATCACAGCTCTGTTTACAATATCTAAGATATGGAGCAAACCTCAATGTCCACTGATGGATGATTGGATAAGAAAACCGTGGTATATAAAACCAGGCTTCTAAGCAAGAACCTTGGTGTAGGGACCCCATGGGCGCCTGAACAAAGGACACACCCTGGCAATATGGCACCCTTCCTGGTTCTTCTCCGCAGTAAACACGCCCGCTGGTGCCAACATCCAAGCCCACCCGCGCCAAACCTCAGCCAGTCACAGGTCAAAGCTCACCTCCTGCCCAGCCCTGTCCAATCAGTTACCACCTCGTCCACTCTCTCTCCCAGCCCGGAGCACAGCACTGTATAAATGTATGCGCAGTCCTTGAATAAAGCGGAACTTCTCTGGCGAACTGTTAGCCCGGGTCTCGTGTGATTCCTTCGTCCATGCTTCCCCTTCACTTGGGAATAATGAGCAATGCAAGAGCAAATGCTTGGACTCCTAGTTGGACCTTCTGTTTACAGTGGGCTTATGTCTAATCAGGGCTTCAGGGCTTCTGCCATTGCCATTTCTACTGCACCTGCTCTTGGAACCACAAAACCATCATCAATAGCATTTTGACAGCCCTCAAGCCATCTCTTATTTGAGTGAGTGTGTACTTATTCTATCCTTTGACCAATAATGTGACAGAGTAAGAATTGTTACATTTCTCAATAAAGGTGAACTTCTCTTCTCCCAATGTACACTCACAGACAAGTCCTACATGTCCCAGAGAATCAGGATTTGGGTCATCAAAGATTTCACAGCTACCCCAGCACAAGTGAGAGTCAGCCTCTCCATGTTTCTCCTTTAAGCTCTGTGTAGGGCTATTATGCCTTCCTTTGCAAGAGCATCTGAGGAAAATGGCCTAATTCCCTTTTGATTAGTAACAAAAAATACTTTATCTGAATCACCACAGACTTTCTTTTTCAATGAATTTTCTTTCAGTTGTTATCAGTTTTTCTCTATTTGCACTCTTGTATGAAAAGCCAGAATTCACTTCTCTTTTATTATATTCCAATGACACACTGCAGGTATGTAAGCATCTTCTACTCTTTTCTTCATATCAGGAGGCTGTGCCCCATGGTCTAAAACAAGCCCTCTGATTAAGCTTGTATCAGTTTCAGATTTATGTTTCATCTCCATGATCTCAATCATGAAGAGGTCAATAGGTTCATTCTGTTTTTTATTGTCCAAAGTGGAATCCGCCACAGCCTCTGTTAAGACATCTGCAAGTTCAGCATGAACTTTAGTATGAAGGGATGCTCTGGCCACATCTATAAGCGTTTCTCTGTCCATCTCTCTGTGGAACTGGGTAATTTGCAAGAAAACAAATTTATTGCTTATAGTTTCAGAGGTTGGGAAGTCCACAGTGCAGGGAACACATCTGGTGAGGTGACTCTACAGCAAGGCAGGGTGTCACACGGTGAGAATGGTAGAGAATACATAGAGAGAGAGCTCCTCATGTGCTCTCCTTTTAAAGCCAACGGAGCCACGCTGAGTTCCACTAAACCATCAACTTAATTACCTCTTCAAGTCCCCACTTTTCAATTACCATAATAGGATTCCCCACCCTTAATAGTTACAGCGAGAATTAAGTTTTGGGGTGACATTCAATCCAAGGAATTCTGCCCTGGCCCCCAAAACTCCTGTCCTTTCCACATGCAAATACATTAATCTCATGCCCAAAGTCTTAACTCATTTTAACTCAAAAGTCCAAAGTCTCAAGGTCCCATCTGTGAAATCAAAAATTATGTACTTGGAAGATACAATGGTGGGGCAAATATAGGGTACATATTCCCATTTGAAAAGGGGGAAAAGGCCAAAAGAAAGGGGTAACAGGTCTTAAACAAGTCTGAAACACAGAAGGGCAAGCATTAAATCTCAAGCCTGGCAAATCATGTACCTTGACTCCATCCATGTTCGATGTTCTCTGAACACTGATCCCCAAGTCCTCTTACAGCTCCTCTTTTATGGCTTTTCTGTTCTCTGGCAATGCTTCAGCTCTTGCAGGCTGGTGGTACATAATAGTAGATATACAAGTCTGGAGTCTCCAAGGAGGTCCTGCTCTTGTGGCTCCACTAGACATGTCACTGATGGGGGTTCTCTGCTGCAACTCCAACCCCACGTTCTGTTTCATCATTGCTGTAATGAAGTCTCTATGCAGTGACTCCACACCTGTGACAGATCTCTCCCTGAGACCCTAGCTTTT
>NW_007750381.1:0-316 GCF_000696425.1 Galeopterus variegatus | reverse complement strand
ATATTTTTAAAATATAATTTGTTTGTGAAAGTTTTCTGTGTTTTGAAAATTGCATATATGGCATTATATGCACTGTTCTGGAAAAAAAATATCTCTTGATATAAGATTATACGAAATGTTAACAAGTTTTAGAATAAACCTCAATGTGTCTTTCTCCATCTGAAGTCCTCTTCATGATGCAACAAGGAAACTGTTCACAGTTGACCCTGGAAGTTCCTTCTGTGTTGTTAGGAGACAAACCAGGTGAAAGAAGGCAGAGGATGGGAGTGGGAGAGAGGAGGAAACATTCTCTCTCTACCTACAGAAGGGGCCACAT
>NW_007750380.1:4525-10079 GCF_000696425.1 Galeopterus variegatus | reverse complement strand
CTATAAAAAAAGAATGAAATTCTACCATTTGCAGCGACATGGATGAGCCTGGAGAATAGTATTCTAAGTGAAACAACCCAGGTACAGAAAGAGAAATATCACATGTCCCCACTCATAAGTGAAGGGTTAATCCATAAATAAACAAATGAACAATAAAGAGAGACAGAGAGAAAGAAAGAACAATCACAGTAATACGTTGAAGTTTTAGAAAACTAGAGGTGGAAAAGGGGAGGGAAGGACAGAAGGAAGGGGCTAATGAGGAATTGGTCAACAGACACAAGGAATGATTGTGTATTGTAATGATGAATAAGCTAACTACACTGATCTTACCACCACACATTCTACACAGTTATTGAAAATCAAAGTTGTACCCCACGTGTATGTATAATAAAAATAATAATAATAAAATAATAAATAGATAAATATGTAAATAAATAAAGACAACAAAACAAAACAAAAACATGCCCAGGAAAGGAAGAGAAACAGGAAAAATCACAAAAGACCCATAGTGGACCTCACGAGGAAATGAAACATTACTCCTTCACTTTTCAAGATGAAACAGGAATCTTATTAGTCCAAAGAATGCTGTTGACTCTAAAACATTCCACTGGGTTGCTGAACCTGTGAGTTCTCCGTATCTGCTTCTGTGGTCTACCTGATTCCTTTTTTGCACCTGATTAGCAATTAACTTCTCTAGATATATTTTCTAGTTGAAAAACTCTGCCTAATCATGTCTTCTTCTCTTATGGCTTTGATTTCTCCGTGATTTATTTTTTATTTTTATTAATACCTCTTATGTTGCTTCCCCTTTCTCTGGCCTCTAATGTGGGCTCCCTTTCCTTTGGCATCTATTAATTTCAAAATCCAAAGAGGAGCTGACTGGTTTGGTCAATCATCACAAGTCACTTGGGAGTACTCCTGTTAGACGCTGGTGTATCTTACAGGTCAGTGGCTTGGCTTATAGGTGGAAATCTGTCTTACTGTGGCCAGGGTGCAGGCCATGTTCTATAGATCACGACAACCAAAATGTGGGACCTCTTTAACAGAGGTTTGTGAGTATGGCATGTGAAATGAGGTTCATGAGAAAAGTGCTGTTATAACAAGCAAGGCCATTATAGAATCTAATGTGCACCCTTTTGATTTTATTCATAATAAAAAGTAGAAAAAAATACCCATGTATTATAATTTATAATTTTTCCAACACTATGTTACTTTAATATATATTACCTGTAACTTTCACAGCAACTCTTCTATCAGCTTATTTTATTTATGCCATACCAGAAATGTAGAAACAGTTTCAGAGTGGTTTTCTGTGGTGCCCAAGGCAAAAGAACTGACATTCGACACAGCAGAGATTTGAACCCCCATGTCTCTTCCTCTATCCGTCTACTTTTTCACTTCTCTCTTCCTCCCACCTTCCCCTCCATCCTCTCCTTCCTTTATCATGATATTAAAGACAATAGTAGAAGTTTAAAAAGTCTATTACTTACCCTAAGGAAATAATGTGATGTTTGGTGACAGGAAAGCTACTGAGATCTACAGAGGTAGTTGAGGGTAACCAGACATTGAAAGTAACCTTTGAACCCACTCCAGGAAATAGAATAATTCATTCATTTTACTGTTTTCTAACATGACTGCTTTGTAAAGAAAATGGTACAATCATAATAAATCAAAAATATTCTTGGTAGCAATCTCAAAGATTTAGAGAATAGGTAGTATTTGAGAACTATTTTATGTACATCAGTAGACAAAGGAAGAGTGGGATATAAATTAAGCATGTATCTTCAAATTTCTAAGATAACTGAAGACAAGAGAGGTAATAAATTTACACATATAAAGAAAGGTGAGAAGGATGAGTGTGGCACTAGAAGATACCTGAATTTAATGGATAAGGAAGAGGATGGAATTCCATGAAATGGAATTAAGAATAAAGTGATTTGGTAATGGAAAAAGGGGGAAGGCACATTTCAAGAAGACTTGTTATTCAGCTAGGTCAAATACATCAGATTTTTGAACTAGGGTTAATGTAATGATACAACATTTAATTAATACAATATCTTACATTAATTCAATATCTTACATTCAGAAATTTTTTTAAAAAACAATAGTAAAAGAAAAGAATAGGCTAGAAAAATGTTTAGTTTTTCGGTTTGTGTGAAAACAAAATGCCAGTGTTTCAATTGACTATAAAGAGCATTAACAGCTTTTTAAAAAAGAAAGGTAAATAAAACTGTAAGTAGTATTAATTAATTAAGGTCACTACAAATAATGGCCCCAATATTCTCAGTCTTAGCCAAAGTTATCTTAGAATAAATCATTATGAGTCTATTATTTCAAAGGGGGATATAAAAAAGAAGATGTCAAGTGTTCTGGATAAAATGACATTAGAAGAAAGATGAAAGAAATTCAGGAAGCTCGCTGTGGAGAAGAAGACAGGCGATAGGTAGATAATGAGACTGAACTGGCAATCAGAGGCCAGATCACATAAGGCCCTAGAGGAATGGTAAAAAGTTTGCATTTTACTTTGATTTCAAGGGGAAGCAAGTATAGGAATAGAAGTAGGACATAATCTGAAGTAAGCATTATTGGGAGCTCTGACTTCTCTGTGGACAGTGGAGTATAAGGCAACAGAAAGAATGAGTAGATTACTCTGAAGCTGGAGGAATTAAGAGTAATCATTCAGTTTTGCCTCAGCTTTTATACTGGAAGACTGAAGAGACATTTTGATTCGTAATTTAAAAAATCTAAGAAGGACTAGTGTGGAAGTTATATAAAAGTATGCCTAATAATAATTTAGGAAAATTTTTACAAATAGAATCAGCATCAGAATGAGCTGCCTCATGGGAAAATAAGTATCTCACTTGAGTTGGGCAAGATGGGAGATCAGATGAAAACCATTCTTTTCAATGTTAAAACTGTATGGTTAAAAGCAGGTTTTCCAGAGACAATACTGTCAATGACTTAGAGGCATACGGATATAAACCTCTGTAATGATTTAACTGTCACAAACTATTGATACCAATACTTTGGGGACCGTTTTCAATCTGTATCATCAATGCAAATGGATGTCAGAAAATAAAAATTCAAAGTTCTAAAGTATAACAGGAAAACAATTTCAGCTAAACCATATTTGAGTAAGTTAATTTGTATTTTCTACCAGTGTAAAGGGAGCAAATTCATATGTTGGAGTAACAATAACATTAAATTATTTATTGACAGCTCTGATTGAGGCTGTGCAAATGATTGTATCTCATTTTAATCACTGCAAAAATTTTGCACTATGTCATGCATCTGATGCAATGAAGTTGGCGGAGTTATTGGGGACTCAGAGTAGAATATTATAGTTTCATGAGTAGTTGAATTTCAAGACTGGATGGGACTGCTTGGGGCAACCATTAGGAAATCTAGTATCAAGTCCCTTCATCAAGCATAAATAAAAGTATAGTATATCCTATAGAAAACATTTGGGAGTATTTGAACAGTTAATTTCTCTCTGGAGCATTAAATCAAACACCAACAAATGCAAATTTAACTGCCTTTTGAGATTGCATTTTATATGGCTCATCAGAAGTTCCCTGTAAAATAAAAGTCTCTAATACATGTCAACAACTCAATAATGCGCCATTGCACTGGCCTCCTCTTTTTCACTCCTCCTAGTTCCTCTCTCATTTTCCTTTGGATCAATTCTTAAATTTGTGGCCAACAAACACTTGATTTTCAGTGGTACTAGGTGAAAAGATGTGAAACTCATATTGAGACATGGTGCTAAAGTGGCTGAAGAAAGCAAACCTTCAGAATGGGATTCTGGAACTGGATTTCTCACCAGTCAGGCAATGATATGAACCCCACTACTGATGGGAAATGAGGTGGTGTTAAGCCCTTCAACAATAGCATTCCAATTACTAAAAAAATTCCAAAGATAGATTGAGATAAATTATAAGTGTGGGAAGATACACTGAATTATATGGTAGTTGTGACATTAGAAAGATATAGGGACAATGGCAATTTTAATGACTTTGGGGTTGGTTAGCTTTTGCTAATTGTTTGAAAGACTTAGAATTAGAGAACATAATGCTCAGGTAAACCAACTATCCACTTTAGGAAACCTATGAAATCAGAAGACCTCAATGGAGGCACTTAAAAAGATCCTTCTCTCTCACAGGGGGGCAAGGAAAGCTAAGTTAAAATTAGGTTTAGGATTGTATTAATGGTAGCAGAAGTATGAAGGGAATGAATACACTCCTCTGACAAGTCTCCCTATACCAGTCATGTCTCAGATAAGAAAAATTTGAATCCTGAGACCTATCATGAGACTTTTTGGGGGACAGGTCTAAGAATCATGAGTTTGCAGATTTGTCTGAATCCTCCAGGCTAGTGGAAACAACCGTTTCCCTCAAGTAGAATTAAATAGAATGCCTGTGCCTGTAGAATCTGCAACAACTTCATCTGGCACTGTACCTAACAAGAAACTGTTTATTCTACTCAAAAGTATACTCTGCCTCTAATCATTTCCTTCAGATTAATAAATAGGTCAGGTCATGAATTATCTTGAGTAAGAAATTACAACTTTGGCTAAAGAAGAAAATCACCTTCTTACAGAAAAAATGCTTGACCTTGCTAATATATACTAAAACGAATCAAGGAAATACATGTAGAAGTGTATCTTGGGGATTTAGAGCAGGAGAGAGAGTATAAGACTGGACAGGTGAAAAAATATTGCCTTTAGAACATGTGGAACTGGTCTTAATACACCACTGGAATGCTTTCTTGAAGATTATACATGATGATGGACTATGGCAAATTTGACGAAATGCATAAACTACCTTGGAAAGTGTTAAGGAACAGGTCAGAAGATGCAGAGATGTAGAAATGTTAGAATGGATTTATTACATGAATGGAGAACCATCACTCAACCAAGTTTCCCAAATGGCACATAGATAACTCCTTTCACCAAAACAGTAGGAAATACACTGGTGTTAATAATACTACAATTATTGAAAATTACAGGGTAGCTGATTTCTAGAAACCAGAGTTAAACATAGTAGATGCTGCCATTTTCCTATTACTACTGGGGCTGATAGGATTCCAGAATGACCATAATCATCTATCAGAGATGAGGTAGACTTAATCACCACGAAGGGCATCATGGCTGGAGTGGCAGTCAAAGGAATTTGTGGTGGTAGCTAATTAACCATGATGTTCCTAGTGGTGAGAGAGATGAATTGCTGTCTAAAGTGATTTTGCCTTTTATAACTAGGAAAAATCATAAACTGGCAAGAAGACAGACCTCAGTCATCAAAATGGAAAATTATGATTTTTCACCCAATTTGTAGATCAAAGCACCTTCAGATAACTACATCCTATTCATTGAAGGATATGATCAATAGTTCCTGGATAATTTCCCAAAGGCACCTAGTTTCATTTCCTAGGGTAGTTGTGCACTGGAGCAAGGGGAAAAATCCTACATCTTTTAAGGCATTTGAGGGAGAAGTAGCCGGAAGAATGAGTAGACATAACTTCTGGGAAGTTAGAAATAGCTTGTCCTATTGTTTAG
>NW_007750380.1:0-311 GCF_000696425.1 Galeopterus variegatus | reverse complement strand
TGAAATGCAGATGTCAGGGGGGTGTGGCTGAAGCCCTTGTCACCCCACTGCCCTGGCTAGGGAAACCAGGGGCCTTCCAGTGGTGGTTCAGTGGTCATCGCTGGGTTGGTTGCACATGTCAGAGGGGATGTGGCTGAAGCCCTCAGCTCCTCACCGTCCCAGTTAGGGAGGCCAGGGTGTTTCCTACCGCAGCTTGGTGGTCATCACTGGGCAGGTTGTGGGTGTTGGGGGACATGGCTGAGTTTCCTGGCCCTTCCTGCTCCCTGGCTTGGGGGCCCAGGGGGATTCCAGTCCTAAGTTTTATAGGTGTT
>NW_007750379.1:8299-10079 GCF_000696425.1 Galeopterus variegatus | reverse complement strand
TTTTTGACTAACTCATATTGTTTTTAAACAAGGTACACAAAATACTGCAATAAATTAATCAAAAATTATTTTTACAATTTTAAAAAATGTAGAAAGAATAAATAGATAAAAAGAGGTAAAATATCAGTACCAAAATAAGACTAATGTAACAATTTTAATATCAGAATAAAATCAAACATTACTAGTATAACTAACCATTAAGTTAATTATAAAAGCAATGGTTGTCAAGCAAAATATATAACAAACTAGATCTTACATGTTGTCAATGANATATAGCTATTAAAGTTAAAATAAATGAAGTACATATCAGCTTGAATAAATCTCAAATAAAATAAGCAAAAGAGAAAATCAAAGCATAATCCCTTGTAAGTAAAGTTCATACAATGGTAAATATAAAAGAAGTCTCTTTAGGAATAAAAACATCATGGCAAACTCTCAAATCCTGAAATTTGCTTTATTTAAAATAACACAACTAAAACTCTTTAACACATCTGAAAATATAAAGTATCCTGNGCTTTATTTAAAATAACACAACTAAAACTCTTTAACACATCTGAAAATATAAAGTATCCTGTATATATTATCCTTTCTCAATAAGAAATGAGTTTGATATAGCACTATTTTCAGTTTGACTCTTATGAGTTGTACTTTATTTTATTTAAAACTTTCATGGGAATTATAGATATTTTCCATGTATCAGAGGTTGATAGCTGCATAATGTGAGTTATAGTCAAATCATTTTATGCTATGAAAAATTCTATAAGATAATGAAGACATATTTCATGTATGCTAAGGAAAATAATAGTCCTCTGGGATATTATACATAGCCAAACTATCACTCAGGATTAAAGGGAAATTTTTATTTTCTAATTCTATCACTGTACTTGATGGAATTTTGTATTCTTTTATTGCACAATAGAATTTAGTCAAACACCTTAAGATCAATAAGAATTCAATTAAGTGTAAAAATTAAATATCTATGTCAAGATTGTACAATGGATTTAACTTTCAATAAACACATCTACTTCTAATCTATAGCACCAATAAATAAAATTTTAAAACAAAAATAAAGTATGTGGCTTGCTTTAAATAAAATAATATGATATAACTAAAAATAAAATAAACACAAAATGATCTGTACTATTGATGGCATGGGCATATGAGTTTCTGGTTCCATATATAGGCAGTGAGAGCCAAGACTTAGGTTCTTGCAAGACACAGGGGACTGTTTATTCTCCATGGAAGGCAGATGCTGTAATCCCCATCCCATTTGAAATGAAGCACAAAGGTGAAAAATTTACACTAGGAGATAACAAGACCCATCGTAAAATAAATTAGTCAGGAAAGTGTAGTGGTTGCATTGAACAGGGGTGGCAAACTCATCAATAGAACAAACAACACAGAGGTTTCTGAAATTGACGCATACATAAATGTACATCTAATTATGAGAGTGACAACACTGCAGGGCAGAAGTGGGAAAGAAGGTATATTTCAACAAATAGTATTGGGTCACTGAATACTCCCCTGAAAAATAAAATCTTGATTTCTATTCTCAGTATATAAGAAAAGTAAATATACAGAACATAAAAATGTAAATATAAAATATATATGCAATTTAGACTTTTGGAGGAAAACAGAAATACACATTAATATGTTGGTTTTGACAAAGATTTCTTAGATTACAAGAAAAGTATTAGTCGCCAATTTACAATGACATTTTAAGCTATGTTAAAAACTAAAACTTTTTATTCATTATAAGAAAAATGTGAGAAAAGCCAGC
>NW_007750379.1:6468-8246 GCF_000696425.1 Galeopterus variegatus | reverse complement strand
CAGAGTGTTGATAACTGCATAATGTGAGTTATAGACACAACATTTTATGCTGTGAAAAATTCTATAAGATAATGAAGATATATTTCATATATACTAAGGAAAATAATAGTCCTCTGGGATATTTTACATAGCCAAACTATCACTCAGGAGTAAAGGGAAATTTTTATTTTGTAATTCTATCACTGTAGTTGATGGAATTTTTTATTCTTTTATTTCACCACAGAACTTAGTCAAACAGCTTAAGATCAATAAGAATTCAATTAAGCCTAAAAATTAAATATCTGGGTCTAGATCGTACAATGGATTTAACTTTCAATAAACACATCTACTTCTAATCTATAGCACCAATAAATGAAATTTTAAAACAAAAATAAAGTATATGGCTTGCTTTAAATAAAATAATATGATATAAATAAAAATAAAATAAACACAAAATGATCTGTACTATTGATGGCATGGGCATATGAGTTTCTGGTTCCATATATAGGCAGTGAGAGCCAAGACTTAGGTTCTTGCAAGACACAGGGGACGGTTTATTCTCCATGGAAGGCAGACACTGTAATCCCCATCCCATTTGAAATGAAGCACAAAGGTGAAAAATTTACACTAGGAGATAACAAGACCCATCGTAAAATAAATTAGTCAGGAAAGTGTAGTGGTTGCATTGAACAGAGGTTGCAAACTCATCAATAGAACAACATAGAGGTTTCTGAAATTGACGCGTACATAAACGTACATCTAATTATGAGAGTGACAACACTGCAGGGCAGAAGTGGGAAAGAGTGTATATTCCAACAAATAGTATTGGGTCACTGAATACTCCCCTAAAAAATAAAATCTTGATTTCTATTCTCAGTATATAAGAAAAGTAAATATACAGAACATAAAAATGTAAATATAAAATATATATGCAATTTAGACTTTTGGAGGAAAACAGAAATACACATTAATATGTTGGGGTTGACAAAGATTTCTTAAATTACAAGAAAAGTATTAATCATCAATTTACAATGACATTTTAAGCTATGTTAAAAACTAAAACTTTTTATTCATTAAAAGAAAAATGTGAGAAAAGCCAACCCATTTAGTGATAGAAGATGTCTGCAATTTGCAACAAATATTATTACACAGGATAAGTAAGAAACTCAAAAGGAAATTGGGCTAGTAATTGACAGGCACTTCATAAAATAACTTATCTAATTAGTCATTAAATATGTGAAAATATGCTCGACTTCATTTGTCATCAAGAAAATGCCAATTTCTATTATGTTATTGCTAAATATCAACCACTGAGGATAAAATGAAAAAGAGACAATACCAAGTTTGGTGAATGTGTGGACAAACAGAGTCCTCTGCTTTGCAGTATCTACTAAGGCTGAAGTTATGAATACCTCAGGACCCTGCTCTCAGTCCTGCATGTACAAAGAACAAAAATAAGTGCATGCGATCATCAATACATATGTACATGAATGTTCACACAAGTACAATTCATAAAACCTGGGGACTACCGAAATGGTCGTCAACAATGAAATGGATAAATACATTATGGTGTGTTAACACAATGCAATGATTTACAGCAATAACCATCTATAAATTTACACAACAAGATGGATTGTCTGAGTCTGCTTGGGCTGCATTAATAAAATACCACAGACTGTGTGGCTTAAACAATAGAAATTTGTTTTGTCACAGTTCTGGAGGCTAGGAAGTCCATAATCAAGTTTCTAGCAGGGTTTGGTTTCTGATGAAAGCTCTCTTCCTGGCTCGCAGACAGCTAC
>NW_007750379.1:4422-5259 GCF_000696425.1 Galeopterus variegatus | reverse complement strand
ATTGCTATTATTATTCTCATAATACATGTTTATGGGGCACAGTTTGCTGTTTCAATACATGTGTATATTATATAATGATCTAATCAGAATAGTTAGCATATCTTTCACCTAAACATTTATCATTTCTTTGTGGTTATAACATTCATGATCTTCTTTTCTGGTTATCTTGAAATATATAATACAATATTATTAACAATTGCCACCCTAGGGTACTAGAATTTATTCTTCCTATCTAACTGCAACTTTGTAACTTTGTAATAGTCTACTAACATGTCCCCAGCTCCCCTTCCCCACTGCCTTTCCCCAACTCTGGTGACCATTAGTCTACTCTCTATTTCTCTTTTTTTGTTGTTGTTCTCTTTGTAGTTNAGTCTTATTGGATCAGGGCCCCACCCTTATGATTTCGTTTAACCCTAAGTAGTTCCTAAAGTCCCTATTTCCAAATACAGTTACACTGGGGGTTAGGGCTTCAACATACGGATTTTGGGTGTACTCAAACATTCGGTGCACAACAGGAATGAATCTCACAAACATTGTAGTGTGCAACAGAAACCAAATTTGAAAGAGTATATACCCTTTATGATTCTATTAATATAAAGTGCAAAAAATGGCAAAAGAAATCTTTGCATTAGAATTTATACTAGTGAATGCCCTTGTGGAAGGGGCTGGTGCTGACTGGGAGGGTGCATTAGCTATGTTTCTGCAGCTGGTAAGACCCCGTGTCCTAGTCTGGAGTTGACTGCACAATTATGCTTTATTAGTGAAAATTCATAATTTCTACAGTTATAGTATATGTACTTTCTGCCTGTATTTTCTTCAATAAAATGTTTATAAAAC
>NW_007750379.1:2120-3219 GCF_000696425.1 Galeopterus variegatus | reverse complement strand
AACATTTGTCACTTCTTTGTGCTAGGAACATTCATCATCATCTTGAATAGCCTTTCAAAGATACACAGTACTTTGTTCACTGTTGTCTCCCTGTTTTACTATAGAACTCTAGATACCGTTATTCCTGTCTTTCTAGTATTTTGTATTCAGTGACAACCCCCTGCCTATCCCTCCTCCCACTTTCCCCATCAGTGTCTGGTAACCACTATTCTACTCTCTTCTTCTTTGAGATCCACGTTTTTAGATTCCAAATATGAGTGAGAACATGTGGTATTTCTCTCCCTGAGCCTGGCTTATTTCACTCAACATAATTTTCTCCGAGCTCATCCATGTTGCTACAAATGGCAGAATTTCATTCATTTTTATGGCTGAGTAATAATACATTGAGCATATATACCACATTTTCTTTATCCAATCATCCGTGGAAGGACACCTAGGTTGGTTCCAACTTTTAGCTATTGTGAATAGAGCCGTGATAAAGATGGGAATGCGGGTGTTCCTTTGACCTGTTATTTTCCATTTCTATGAATATATAGCCAGGAGTGGGATTGCTGGATCATATGGTTGTTCTACCTGTAGTTTTTAAAGAAATATCCATACTGTTTTTCATAGTGGTTGTACTAATTTAAATTACCACCGACAATGTGTCTTTCTCCCATCCTTGTCAGCATTTGTTATTTTCTGTATTTTTGACTAACTCATATTGTTTTTAAACAAGGTACACAAAATACTGCACTAAATTAATCAAAAATTATTTTTACAATTTTAAAAAATGTAGAAAGAATAAATAGATAAAAAGAGGTAAAAAATCAATACCAAAATAAGACAATGTAACAATTTTAATATCAGAATAAAATCAAACATTACTAGTATAACTAACCATTAAGTTAATCATAAAAGCAATGGTTGTCAAGCAAAATATATAACAAACTAGATCTTACATGTTGTCAATGATAAATTTATCAAAGATAAATAAAAGTAGTGGCAAAATCACAAGAAACTAGCATATCCGTGGTCATAGTGGGAGGTATTAATATTTTTATATCAGTACATGAGAGAATCTGCTGTCTGAAAAATAAAATGTCAATATATTAGAAAT
>NW_007750379.1:0-528 GCF_000696425.1 Galeopterus variegatus | reverse complement strand
ATGTGGAGACCGGTTCCCGCTCACTGGCTGAGCGCAGTGCGGGTGCAACACTGAGGGTTGCTATGCCGTTACCGGTCAGTAAAAAAGACAAAAAGGAAAAAAAAAAAGATTGACATTTACCCTTATTGCACAGATTTTTCTTACTTGAAAAGAATAGATCTCATATATGGGCAAATAAGTAGGAATATGATAGCAAAACATTCTTGAAAAGATACAAAATCAAAATTATGGGCCTCCTGCTATCTAAATCGTGACTCCAATCATCAAATTAAAATATAAATATATTCAATTAAAATAAGTTATATCTATGAATAAAACATAGCCTCCTAATAATACTTAATACTAATTTTGCTTAAGTATATTTTGCTGTAGATCATAAGAAACATATTCAATATTATTTATTTTAAAAACATTACTGACATAGTTATGGATAATTAATAGGTGCCTTCAAAATGAGAAAAATATTGTCCAAATATTTTCATTAAAATTACTAAAAGAAAAAAGAACATTTTTGATTACAACCCAGTA
>NW_007750378.1:9835-10084 GCF_000696425.1 Galeopterus variegatus | reverse complement strand
ATTGTCTAACTTACTTTTTGATCCTATCAGTCATTACAAAAATGGCTTATCATTTTTTAACTTACAGTATTCAAAGAAGGTGTTTCTTTTCTATTCTGGCAACCAAAAAATCTATGAAGTGCCTTTATCATATTGTGATAAACATGAAAAATAAGAAAAAGCAAAAGTTTCCCTAATATCATCAAATCACATTTTTCTTAACTTTTACAAGTGTTCTTTTTCAGTTCTGACAACAAATATAAAGTTGCT
>NW_007750378.1:0-7903 GCF_000696425.1 Galeopterus variegatus | reverse complement strand
CAGAGAGGATTGTAAGAGAGAAATTGGATTGAAGTGAGAAAATATGCCTAAATGTTGTATCCAGTTACTTCATACATGCACTGTATTTGTAATCATTCTAGATGATGTCAAAAAAGGAAAAGAAAAAAACTCAAATTAGTACAGATTTAAAAATTCTCCATATAACTGCACAACAGCTCACACTTCTGGATGACATATTTATAGGTATTATATACAAAGTGGTGCACAGAACCAACTATGTCTGGACACTGGAACATTCTATTAGGAACAATAACCATGTTAGAAAAGCTTAAAGTTTTTCCCACATATAGAGATAATACAACTATCCTTGAACTTCTAATAGTTTAGTTGGAAGTTCAACAATAATTTCTTCAGACAAAATATGTGAAAAGGTAAGCACTGAAGAAAAAAATAAAGTTGTGGGTGCATTGCATGTGCTTATGCTTTAGTGGGATGTGCATGCACTGCACGTAGGAAAATTTTGGTGTTAAGTTTGAATCTTTCATTCCAGCTTTTGAGCTTGTTTCTCAAAGGACTAGTCAGATCCAAAACTTTAAATTATAAAAGTCAGCTCCTCATGGGTTAGTTTTTTGGGCAATAATTCTTGCGGACATATGGAAAATGATTTTTTTGAGTCATATAAGTCAATATCTGATAAAATGGATTTAGCAGAAACTTTCCGAATATTCACCTTTTTGGCTGAGGCTAAGCTTGGAGAGTTTAATGCCCAAAAGGAGAATTTTTGAGAAAGTTATGAATGAATGGATCCTAGTTTATTATGGAAATGCAGTTGTAACCAAGCACTATAATGTGTCTAGACATCAGGGGTCTGGATGCCAAAAATGAAGTGTTCTAGCTTTAAAAGAAATCCTCACGGAAAGTGCACAAGATGTTAAATGGTGAGAATTCTACCAAATACCCATGTGTGTTCTGTCACCCGTCTAGACATCAGGGGTCTGGATGCCAAAAATGAAGTGTTCTAGCTTTAAAAGAAATCCTCATGGAAAGTGCACAAGATGTTAAATGGTGAGAATTCTACCAAATACCCATGTGTGTTCTGTCACCATCTGGAACTTGTCCCCCTTTCAGGAAGAGGTTCTTATAGATATGCAGGAAACTGTGAGACACCATCAATTGGATATAAGCATAGGTCTGGGAGAGAAAAATAATGTGTGACAAAGATGATTTTAAGAGTTTAAACATTATTGTAGTTTTTCTTATTACTATTTTGTTTAAGGGTATTGCTTTTTGATGATTTTAGGAGAACCTAGTCAATAAAAAATTTAGCAGCTCATTTTATTTCCATGACACATTTTTTGAAAGATTATACTGCAATTCTTTAGATTCTCAGAGGTTTTAGAGTAAAATCCAAATGGAAATGATCTTTTAAGGCCATAAATATGACCAAGGTCATAAAAGAATTCTTTAAGATTTAGAAAATAAGTATATTTTTAATGGATCCAGTCTCTAATGGCAAAACAAAGCTAAAAATGAATGCTTACCTTAGAAACTTTACAATAATCAACTTTTGATTAATTTTGATGAAACCTACAAGATTATATCTCAGTGGAGTTTGATTGTCTGGCAGTCAGTTCTCTGAGGCTGCAATTATTAATAATCTATGTGTGTGTGTATGTGTGTGTGTAAGATATCCAACAATCTAATTCTTTTCCAAGCACTTATTTTTATAAATGACTTTATAAGGCCTAAAAGAAGAATTATTCTCCAGTGTTTTTAGAACCACTTCCAACAGTGGGTCTCCAGAGTCAAATAGAGCTGTCTTCATCATTTTTACATATAGACTTCTTCAAACACTAAAAAGAATGATAATCACCTAATTATAAATTCACTGTTAATATAGCCTTAGAGCTGAGAACATTTCACTCCAGTAGTTAATTTAGTCTATGGTAAATTCTCACTGTTATTTAATGTCATTTATCACCTGCTGTTTTGTCTTACTGAGAACATCCTGCCTGCCCTGTACTGTCTACAGTACATGGACCTTCTGTGACTTTAATGTACTCAGAACAAAGGCTCCAAAGTGCTTCTATCGGGAGGATTTTGGCAACTTGCCTCAGATATATTCAAGCCATTTTGCTGCCTGTCACTCAGTGCTGTACAAATTGAACTCAGAGGAGAGGTAAAAAGGGTCTATCAGGCATTTTTTTTTCTGGGAAGAATATGCTAATAGAGCACCATCAGCAGGAAGCAGGCTGTGTCTGAAAGAGTTTTGTCAACTCTGAATTAATTTTGTGTGTTAAGAAACACGGGGTGCTTCTAGAGCCGGTCTGTGGTAATTAATCCTTCCTGTTTCTGGAAGAACAGAACTGTAATAAATGCAGCCCAGATTTAACAGATGTGTGCACACAATGTCTGCTTTATGAGGAGTAAAACAAAATGATGGGTACAGAACAAAAAAATGTTGATTTAAAAAACTAAAACAGTATGGAAAGCTCGAAGCTTGGAATTCCCAGAGTATATGCAAATATAGTATTCCTTTAAATGTTCACAGACAACGTGGTTTAAAAAACATCTGTCCATGGGGTTCGATGCTGTAAAGAGACTGAAAAAGACAGATGTTTCTTGTTCCTTAGAAAACTGAGTAAAAAAAAAAAAATCATGCATACATTAGGTATGGGATGGAGTTTGCTATATCTAGGTGTGGTTGCGATTGGACCCAAGTCGGCAAAGGGTGACCTCATTCTGGGATAACACCGTCATTATCCTGTTCTTTATTTTTTCCTTAAATTGCATTCTAGAGGAAAAAATCAAATTATGTTATCTGTAACTATGCAAACAATGCTTGAACAATGATTTGAATGTTGTCCTTCTGAGCAGAAGAGTTTGGCTTTCAAAATGAGGCATGCAAGTTGTGCTGCTAATGCTGACATTCGATATAGTCAAATACCAGTTTGACATCAAGGTGAATACAGGCAGGTTGACATGGTATTCATTAAAACAAATCCTTATTGAAAAAAAAACATTTTCGGTTCAGGGCTACCAGAGCAGTCTAGCCCTTTATAGCTCTTCCCCCTCCAACCCACCCTTCTTTCTTTTTCTTTTTTCTTTTTACCTCACTAAGCTAACCCTGCCAAAATGGCTAGGAGGCAGGAGTTTGACATGGGTAAGTTAAAATAGAAAAGTGGGGAAAATGCCCAGCCAGTAGCAATCATTTTCATAGCGCACATTTTAAGCAGATTTTAACATGCTTTTTTCTTCGATCATGAAGATAGGAGGTATCGGGCGGCAGCGCTGCCGCGCCTCCTAAGCGGCGCACTATCCAGTGCGCCACTGGGCCGGCCTTTAAGCAGATTTTAACATGCTTTTTTCTTCGATCATGAAGATAGGAGGTATCTTAACTGTATAATCAAAGACTCAAAATCAAAATTTTAGGGCCTAATGTGAAGAGCATATAATAAAACCCAGCTCTCTCCACATTGCCTAAGTTTGCCATGTAAAGCAGATCCTGAAAACACTAACTCCCTTCCACTGAAATATATTACTTCATGCAAAATAGCAGCTCCTTTAGGTTTTGGCAGTATCGCCCATGCAAAAGTGGTTTTACAAAGTTGGTCTTGATTAACCCTTTATATTTTATATCGATTTCACGTAGAAGACTTCTCGTCGAGAGAATTTCATCTTTTAAGATAGTGTTTTTGCCAGATTATTTAGCATGTGATGCAAAAGGTCTCTGATTAGCTGTCTTCATGTTACTGAGGGTATACATCAAAGTCAATTATTTAACTATTGTTCAAATTTGTTGGTATATTTCAGTGAAGAAACAAACTGGAAATGACCTGTGATTTTCTCATGGAAAGAGCAAAACAAACAAACAACCTGTTCATTATACACATTCATCTAAAGCCTAGTTAATGAGGGCATTCACCGAGACAGTGCATTCTCTGCCATGTGAGTGTTATCTACAGCTTAGCACAGTCTAAGGAAATGACCTGTGATTTTCTCATGGAAAGAGCAAAACAAACAAACAACCTGTTCATTATACAGATTCATCTAAAGCCTAGTTAATGAGGGCATTCACCGAGACAGTGCATTCTCTGCCATGTGAGTGTTATCTACAGCTTAGCACAGTCTAAATGTATTTTTAAACCACTTCCAGAATAGACTCATTAACTGTCTCTTTTTCAAATTGGATATTGGATAATACAAATACAATGAAGTTCCATAAGCCTATTTAAAAATTAGATTTTGATAGCTGGAAAAAAATTGAATTTAGAAAAATCAAAATTTCTTGATAAAATGTATTCATGAAAGGAAATTTTGTGCTTTTCTGTAGACTAAAAACATTGCTACTCTTGAAAGCGCTTTTCATTCATTCAAAATCATATTTTGAATGTCTATCCTGTGTTTGAAAAAAAGATTTGCTAGACACAGGTGATACAAAAATATATAAATCATTGCCTGACCTTGAAGAACTCACAATCTATTCTGGCTCCTCTGTATAGTTTATATTTCATTTATAAAATATAATAAGGGGATTCAAGATCCAGGACAAATGATTTGAATTTTACCAGCTGACAGAGGTTGGAGGGATAGAAAATTGTCCCAAATTAAAGGGCCTGCAGATGTGAAGGCCTGAAAGGTCATGGTCTCTTAAAATAATTTTAAAAGGCACTTTGGCAGGAACTTAGAGTATATGCACCTACTTCCAAAGCTCATGCCTTAATGCAAAGAAAATCAGAGATACACCCCTAGAATCTTTTTCATACATAACAAGATGTTAATTCAAGATGCCTGCTTTGAATCAACATGGTACTAGGTGTAATGCTGAGCCACTGGATCTCCAAAGTTTCTAAGGACCTTGGAAATACAGATAAATGGCAGAGAAGCATGGATAGATACCTCTAGATGTCTAGGACCATAGCAGAAAAAGTAATTAAAAGCATTAAGGATCAAGAAATCCTTGGAATTTCTTCAATCTCTTCTAAGACTCCTGTGAATTTGGGGGAGGATGGCCTATGTTTTATCTGAGGTTTTATTTGACACGACAAGCACTGCATTTGAACTCATGCTTACTTGATTTTAATTGGATTCACACACCTTCCAAGATAGTACTTAGTTTATAACATCTCCCCTTCTCTGTGTTTGCATCATGGAACCTGGCATTGCCTGTGGCATTTAAGCTGATATTGCCTAGACTATAAAATTGATATATATTTACATGTCTGGTAAAAATCAGTTTCTAAAATCCTACTAATTCTAATCCTACTAATTTCCCATCTTCAGCTATTGATAATAAAGAATATCACATGACCATCATCAAAATGTTTAAAGATGGAGACAGAAGATGTTCCACTTCAAATTCTTATCAACAAAAGCAATAACAATATTGTTATTAAAACCTCACAGTGCACCAGGGAGTAAGAGTAAAACAGTTAGTAAATCTGTCAAATGTCTAGCATTCTGGACTCTCTCTTAGGCATGTTCCCAGATCCCAATGTGGCCCCATTGTGTTTCATGTCCCCTGGTCAATCGTGCAAAACAGTGGTGACGAGGTGTGCAGACATGGGCTTCTCTCTTTTCTCCACACACTGGATCTAGGGTAACATGGACTAAATGAAAAAGAAATTGTTAGGAAGCTAACAAATCCCAGATACAAGTTAGCGAGTGCTTTGGAAGGGTTTCTTTGAAGAATGATCCAAAATTTGATTCCATGCAGGAACAAACTTTCTAATCTACTCATCTGCCTGGCCCACTCTCCAAACACCAACTCCAGCCCACTCTCTTCAGGATGAATCAATTTGTCAGGGCAATTAAGCACCTATGTGGTGGGATGTGCCTGGTAATTAAGGTTTATAACTTCAGCTGTTTTTCTGTCTTAGCTTTTAACCTTAAGCTGGTGGGGAAAGCCATCCTTAAAACATCTGGGTGCCTTGCTGAAACAATAGCATAGTTTCTGCAGTAATCTTGTATAATTTCTGGTGAATAGTAGGGTACATTTAAACAGTTCTAATGGAGTGAACAATACTGTTTTAAAGGGCTTTGATCATTACTTATCTTTCAGCTGATTATAGGAATCTCGTTGGAAGCGTTCAAAGGATTTTTAATTTTGAATCTCTTTATGTCTTCAACCTAGTGATGACACTAATTTCCCGTATTGCTTGTGAAAGGAAGCCTAGTTTTGTCCTCAGACGCTTTTTGTTCCCTGTGTCATGTCTTTTGTGTATGCAGATGGGGCTGATTAATTCCAAGGCCTTTGCCACATTAAAAAATAATTTAAATAACTAGACATAGTAAAGACAACTGAAGTGTTTCTGTTTAAGGAGGAAACTACCCATGATACAAATATGTACACAAATATGTGTGTATGTATATATTCAATTTTTATTTCTTCTAAATAAAAAATAATACTACTGTTTGCTGTTTATTTACAAATTGTAATTTCATATCACGAAAACCATAAGATTTAAAATAATAAAATATAAGATTTTCCAAATTAACCACTTTTTACTGTTCTTTTTTTTTTCTGATAGTCACTAAAAAGGGAAAAAGCAATGTGCATTTAGCAGATCTGAAATAAGTAGAAAGTTCAATAAAAGCAGACAGGAGGCCACAGTATACCCAGCGTTTGTACACCTCACACAACAGGATAATTGTGTATGAGGGAGAAAAAGTCTCAAAAAACGTAGCATCTGTCTGTTCTGTAATTGTTACAAAAAAACCCAAAATCAAAACCAAAACCAAAACTCATAAAAGGTCGTACATAAGATAGTTTTCTTTAAACATGAAAACCTACATTCTGTTACATTTCGGCAGGTGCCTACAGTTGACTTTATTCTCTTTTAAAAATTACATGTTTTCTGAAGTACGTGTTTAATGACAATTGTATTACAAAGCTACTTACAGAACACTCGGTTACCTGTGTATCGTAGACATTGGCTACTTTCTGGCTGCTGAGTCTCCAAACGCAACTGCCTTCACCTAGTGGGGAGGACCCGTGTTGTGCGGTCTCAGTAGGAAAACAGTTTCCTGGGTCAGCTGCCCACATGGCTTCTCTATGGGCCCAATTGTTCATCTCATCTTGGTTGGGGATTGTGGGAAAGGCACTTGATTTAAAACCTGCCAATCAGACGCTTAGTACTAGGACTTTGACTCTTGAGCTTATGAGACAGACAAGAAACATCAAGGGCCACTGCAGAGATCAGAGACACTGTGAGGCAGGCCACAACAGGGACTTTGCCCAGGAGGCTGCTCATGGCTACTCAGGCTGATGAGACAGACAAGAAACATCAAGGGCCACTGCAGAGATCAGAGACACTGTGAGGCAGGCCATGACAGGGACTTTGCCCAGGAGGCTGCTCATGGCTACTCAGGCTGCTCAAGCTGATTCCAGTTACCAACACCTGAACCGCTTACCAGTCAGCTGGCCTTTCTTCAGAGCCTTCTGGTTTTCAGAGCAGGAAACAAAACCACATAGTACAAAACCCCCCATTTTTCTCTGATTCTCAGAAAAGAGTTTGGTCAAGCAAAAAGGTGCACAGTCTCCTTTTCCTCCCCCTTTTCCTTAAATATTTGTTCCAATAGTTAAAATAGAGGAACACCCCTATCCCAGAGCAAGATAGAAACCCTTCCTTAAAAATTCATGGGGTGCTGTTCACTCATGAGGAAATCCCTGCACACCTTCTGTGTGTACTTTCGCTTTGTAATAAACTTTGAGTGTGAGTGTGACTCTGCCATGAGAGCTTGAAGCTACTGTGGGTTCCTGACTGGATTCTCCCCTTGGGAAATCCAAGAATCTGTGTCTCTGACATTAACTGCAGTGGTAGGAGTTACTCCCTGTGTGCCAGATTGAAACCTCCCCTGGACTTTCTGTTTTCTGGCCCAGAATCCCACTTATCTCATCCCCATGGCCCACTCTTCATGCTGACTCTTTGGTTCTTTCACA
>NW_007750377.1:9869-10084 GCF_000696425.1 Galeopterus variegatus | reverse complement strand
ATATATATATATATATATATTCTATATTTACCAGGTGTAGAGTCCTCCATATTCAAGAATTCCATTGTCCAGATAGTATATATTTTTACTTTTTTTCTGCTTTATCTATCGGTTTCTGAGAGACAGAATTCAATTTTTGATTGTAATTGTTGATTTACATATTTCTTTTCATAGTTTATCTGTTGCCTTGTCTCCCACAGATTTGTCACCCATCT
>NW_007750377.1:7198-7663 GCF_000696425.1 Galeopterus variegatus | reverse complement strand
TAATAATTTTGAAATAATATTGACAATATATTTAACATTAAGCATTTGTGGCAGAGACAGTTGTTTACCGTAATATCCATTTCTGTTTCATAGAACCCTTGGTTTTACCAGGGCTCATAGCTGCAGGGAATAAAAACTACATTTCCCACCTTCTTTGCAATTTGATGAGGCCAAGTGATTACATTCCGGGCAATAGGATTAAGTGGCATTGTTGTGTAATAGCTTGGGAGGTGCTTTGTCCCTTCCTTTTTTCCTTCCTTCCTTGCTACTTGTAACATGTATGTGATGACTGGAGATTCATGAACAGGAGGGCTGTCCCCTAGAAATGGTGGTGACAGGTGATTCTGCAAACACTAACCCAGCCCTGGCCTGCTCACCTTCAGACTGAACCGAGAGAAACATGAGCACCTGTCATTTAAGGTACTGTCATTTTGTGTCACTGTTAGATGCAGCTGAACTTAATCC
>NW_007750377.1:0-3973 GCF_000696425.1 Galeopterus variegatus | reverse complement strand
GAATGCATGAACATGTTGAGTGTGTCTTTGTGGGACACAGAAAATGCAAGGCACTGATAGGTTTGGGATTAGGGATGGCAGCAACATTGACCTTCAATGCCCTTGGCATTGGGCTTTTGTACCTAATGAGCAGCAGCTGAGCCTTGATGGGCATTGGGTCATGGCTCCCACTTTTTGAGTGAGTAAAGGTAGGAAATATCACTGAGACAACTTTTGGACGATAGGAAGAAAATTGCAGATGTCTTGGCTAAGAGGGCTTGTTCTCAAAGCTCATATGGGAAACCTCCTGGCCACCTTGAGAAGTGACTGGAAAGAACTTTAGAGGGATCAAAGTTTGCATAGAATGAGCGGAGTTGTAGTTAAATACTTTTCTGAGGCTCTGGCTGATGTGTTGGGTATGTGTCCAAGACATGTTGAAAAGGAACAAAGGAGGAGTCTCAACTCCTAACAGAGTTTATAGTCTGGTGGGGAAGTAGACGTGAACATCCCTGATGTAGGATGGGAGGAATAATGAGAATCAGGAGAGGGCCCAGGACAGGTGGTGTGAGCATTCGAAGAAGGATGAGATGGCACCTGGCCCAAGGCAGCAGTGAGGGGGTGGCTTTGATCTGGGCGCTGAGGTCTGGGCAGGAGTGGACAAATGTAGGGCTCTTTTATCTGCCCTTAATCCTGCCAACTGGGCCAATTGTCGAGCTAAGGCTGGGTCCGGATCTCACAGACCCCTCAAGCCTGTTGTCCAGACTGGGTCACAAACCCTTCACATGCCAGGCTGAGTCTCCAGACCCCTCAAATGCCAGGCTGGGTCACCAGACCCCTCACACGCAGGTCTATGAGCTAGGTAACTGGCAAAAAGGTCCTCGGAGCCATAGGTCAGGGAGCATGGCCGTGTGTCCAGTGGCTGCCCGTCAAGGGAGATGCCAGCCAAGTCATGGCACTACACATGTGCACGAACTCCACCCACACACAACTTATCTACAAAGAAATGTGCCATACCACCCCCAACAGGACAGGCAGGCGAGGAGGCCTGATCAAATTATTCTATTTTCCCAACAATCCACCCCGTCAGGGTCCCTCCCCATACAATCTACACATTCAGAATCTTCCACGATGTTCCCTTAGCAAGGATAAATGACCCTTACATTTATATTACCTATTGTCTGTCCAATATGCTTTAAGGCTGGTAGTTCTGTCCTTTTAACTATTACCCACATATGGCCAGTTAGTAGTCGCCACTGGTGTGATCCTCCATGGGAATCCTGCAGTCATACTGATGGGCAGTTCCATGCATATTCAGTAGATGATCATGTCAATCACATGACTCTGGTGCAGGGCCTGCGGCTAGAACACTATGGGTGAAAAGACAGATCAGCAAGATTCTGAACATCTGAGGGGCCCTGACCATTTTTTTATATTTTCCCGACAATCCACCCCTTCAGGATCCCTCACCATACAATATACACATCCAGAATCTTCTGCCATGTTCCCTTAGTGAGGATAAATGACCCTTACATTCATGTAACCTATTGTCTGTTCAATATGTCTTAAGGCTTGTCCTATAGTTCTGTCCTTTAGCCCCACATGTCCGATTAGTAGTCATCATTGGTGTGATTTTCCATGGGAATAATCCTGTAGTCATACTGATGGGAAGTTCATTGCATATTCAGTATGCCGACACATTGATCACAGGAACATATGTATGTACCCAGTCATTCTGGTGTCGGCAGCCAGAACACTATGGGCGAAAAGACAGGGGATTATTGGTACCAACAGGGGGAGTTCTCGCCCCTCTGGTAAGATACATGCCAGTTTGCCATCCTGAAAAAGGATGGTTGCAGGAGTAGGTATCTTACCTGGCTCATGCTACCATACTTTATCTGCTAACACTGTTGGATCTGTGGGTTCTACATGTGACAGTATAGGGGAACTCATAATTGGCCATAATGATAATACAAATGTGCCCTTTGGAATAGAGTGCTTATCTGCTCCAGGCCATGTTACCTTTACTCGAGGAGGCCGGGTAGTTGTCACCCCAGGTGAAACTTGCAGGCCTTCCTCTAATCCTTTTCCCCAAGGCACTATTAAACCTGCCCAGCATATATGGGAGCTTTTATTCTCCAAGGCCATTCCCATTTACTGTTTGTCCCTGTTGCAAACAGGTCGGGGCCAATAAGAAAATATTTCCATTCTTGCCATATCCTGGCTTCAAAAGCTCATCTCTAGTAGTGATTTGCAGCTGTATAGGTGCTGCAGCCCTATGTAACAGAACTTCCACTGGAGAGGGTCTGTGCTTGTGGGGTCTCTCATTTAGAATCCTGACTGTTGGCCATAATCATCGTGTCCACCCCTTCAGGGATGGGGGTTGGGCAGATAGCCTTAGCCCCATTTTTAAAAGACCAGTATACTGTTCAATCATTCCTGCTGCCTGGGGATGATATGGCACATGTAACTTCCACTGAACAGACAACTGGGAGGGCCACCTCTGAACCCCATGTCCAGTAAAATGGGTTCCATTGTCACTCTCTATGATTACAGGCCAGCCATACACAGCTGTAAGGCTATTCAATGCCTTCACGGTGTAAACACCTGGTCTGGAGCCTTACAAGGCCATACAAACAAGACCAGTAGACATATCAACAGCTGTGAAGATGTATCTGAAATTCTCTGATCTTGGCAGTGGTCTGGCAAAGTCCACTTGCCATCGAGTCAGGGGCACCCTTCCTTGAGTTATTTGCTCATTTGTATGGGGCATCCACCAGGGATGTGGACTCTCTTGAGCACACACTGGACAAGCACGAGAGGCATTCACTACATCTTCCCATTTTATAGGCAGGGCCCATCTTTGAGCCACCATCCACATGGTTTTGCTGCCAGCATCCTGCATTTGTCCATGTAACCACTGGGCTGCATCAGCACTGCGGCTTTCTCCAGCCATCTTACCTTAGCCAAGGCATCAGCTTCATCATTTCCGGGACTGGCTAAGAGGAAATGTCATGTGACATGGAAAAGAGTTACTTCTTTCTCATGCCCCAATTCCCATAACTCTTGCTACATGGCTTGTCCCCACAGGGGATGGTGGCCTATCATCCACCATTGATACTTCCAAGTAGAGATCCAAAGCATTAAACCTTTGTACACAGCCCAGCTGTCAGTACAGATGGTTAATGGCACAGGCTCATTTTTTTTCACCATCCATACTGCTCTCAGTTCAGCCCATTGACTGCTTTGCTCTATGGCATTTTCATACCACGTGGTATCTGCTGAGAGTCCCATGCTAGAGCCATCTGTATACCAAGCTTGCTCTGTGATAGGTCCCTGTACCTCATGGAAAGGTGTAGCCTCCATCTCCATGGGTAAGGGTTGTGTCAAAGTTTCCTCCATAACCTCTGCTGGGCCCAGCACAGTTTGCAACTCTTTGGAAAGAGGATTCATTGACACAGTGCTCCTTTGTTCTATATATGTTCCTTATTTAGACAAAGTGGGAGTCTGAGCTACACCCATTTTAGGGTTGGTTGCCCATGTGTGCAGCCAACCTATTATGGGGTATGTCATCCTTATTAGGACTTTGGCAGTTCTTGTGATAGCTTCAGTGGCTATCAAGGCAGAATATACAGCTGTTAACTGCTTTTCTATTAGGGTATAATGCACTTCAGTGCCCTTGCAGAGCTGAGACCAGAATCCTACAGGTGTGCAGAATTGGTCTTGTCTCTGCTACAAACCCCATCCTAACCCCTCCTGGGTTATATGTATGTCTAACTCAAACAGCTTAGTAGGGTTGGCCACTTGTAAAGCGTGTACTTGCTGCATTGCCCTTTTTGTAGCCCGGTAAGCTTGTTCTGCTTCCTCAGTCCAATCCCAGTGGGATCCTTTCTTTGTTAATGCATACAGTGGGTGTGCCATTTGGGCCATATGGGATACAAAAGCTCTCCAATACCCCCAAAGTCCCAAATATGTCTGTAGCTTAGCTACAGTTGTG
>NW_007750376.1:1984-10085 GCF_000696425.1 Galeopterus variegatus | reverse complement strand
AAAAAAAAAAAGAGAGAGAGAACATGAAAAGATGTTCAATATCATTACTCATTAAGGAAATGTGTTAAAACTCATTACAAATTGATCATTGGAAAAGACTGCTAAAAAGGCTTAATATTATATCAAAAAGTAAAAAATTATAATGAGAATTCACAACACATCAAATAAAGTTGTATGGTAAAAATTAAACCAACTAATAGCAAGTGTTAGTAAGAATATGAACCTGCTAGAATTCTCATATAGCATTAGTGGGAATGCAAAATATTGGTCACCTCAGGAGCCAACTTGGCTGTTTCTTGTAAACCACCCATATAACTCAGCAATCATAAGATAAAAGAAAACATGCTCACATAGAAGTGTACCAAAATGTTCATGGAAGCTTTTTTCATAATAACTATAAACTAAAAATAACCCACATGTCCATCAATAGGTGAATAGATAATCAAATTGAGAGACAGACATTCAACAGAATATTTCTCAGAAATATAAACAACGAATTACTCATACATACGCCAACATGGATAAGTTTCAAAAGCATCATGCTAATTGAAAGCAGCCACATGCAAAATACTATATACTGTACAATTTTGTTCATAAAAAAATCATAGAACAGACCGGTTCCCGCTCACTGGCTGAGCGAGGTGCAGGTGCAGCGCTAAGGGTTGTGATCCTGTTGCCGGTCCCGGTCCGGTACGGGCGCGACACTGAGGGTTGCGATCTGTTGCCGGACACGAAAAAAAAGACAAAAAAAAAAAATCATAGAAAAGGCAAAACTATAGTGTCAGAAAGCAGACAAGTGATTGTCTCTGGCTGGGAGGAGGGGAGAAAATGTTCAAAGAGGCAAACAAACTTTTTGGGGTGATAGAAGTATTTTGTGTCATGACTGTGGCGAGGGCCTCGTGACTGCACATTTGCAACCTCACTATCCATCATTAACATTTTCAGTGTGTTCCCTTTCAATCTTTCTTTTTTCCCTAAATTTCCTGGAATTTGTCCTAAAGAAATAATCAGAAAAGTACCAAAATACTAAAGAATTTAATAAAAAGTTGGAAACGATCAAAATATTTAACAATATGGACATAAACAAATGATGGTACAACTCTTTAAGAAAATATTATGATTGTAGCCAATAAATGTCACATTTCCATACGGTATTTAATGACACATGGAAATATTCATAACACAATGTAAAGTACACAAGCAGTAGAGAATACTTGATATTCATATAATCTTAACATTGTGTATACAATGTATGTATGAATATATGTATAGAATTGTGTGATTTCTTTGTCCTAAAACAGGGCAACTTTGTTACTCAACCAGTGTAAAAATGCCAAACGACTTCCTAGAACTGGCATTTGAAAGGAAATTGTCAAATGAGACAAGGGCATGCAAAGTTAACTTGATTATCCAGTTCTTCCCAGGGTGAGGAGTCTTGGCTGTTCAATAATCTGGCAGGATGAGCCACACTCATAGTACCCATTTACACTAGACTCTTCGGCAATACAACAAACTTGACAATAAATCAAGACCAGACAAAATGCAAATATTCCAGAATGAACTTCAAGGTATACTTTAGTAACTTGAGCACTTGAGAACACTAACAATCTTCATGCTAAGGGGCAGTGTGATTTCACAAAGGAGCATATATGATTTATAGCCACTCGAGCAAGTTGCTTCACTTGAGCTTAGCCTCCTCCTCTAGAAAATGAGGCACCCTGCTCCCTACATCCTTGCCTCACAGGGTTATGGCAAAACTAAAATGAGGTGACATATGTAAAATCAATTTTTAATTTACAAATCACAAGTCCAAGGTGAGGTGGTTTTATTGTGTGATGTTGGAGTCCATTAACAATTAGCAGCAGCTTAATTGTATTTCTGACCCACTCTGATAAATATTTCCACAGCAAGGAAATAGGAAATCTTTGGAACTCAAACAGCAAACAATCTACTGCGAGTGGCTATCCCCAGACAGTGACCAAGACAATTGTAATCACAGCCACAAAGGTGGATAGACTGATTGTAGGACCCCTATCCCAAAGCATTACCCTTCCCCAAGCTGGTGTACTAGAAAGGCCACGGAGTGTGAAGCCATACACACCTAAGTATAATGATTGGCTGTGTGACAAACGATGCATTATTTGATTTCACTGAACCCCAGTTTTATGCACTGTTGAATGAGGATGATAAGACCTCCTCCCGGGTTGTTACAAGTTGTAAATGAAATAGAATATGTTGCATCCTTAACGAAGTTCATTAGGTACCTAATGCATGCTCACCTCCCTCTTGACTTAGAGTCCCATAAATTTCTCTAATTAATGACACTCAATGACAGCCTTTTACACAAACAGAGAGGAAGGTACATGCCCCCAAATATCCAGACCAACTTAGAGTCCCATAAATTTCTCTAATTAATGACACTCAATGACAGCCTTTTACACAAACAGGAATCAGCATAGGATTGAGGATGGACAGAGAGGAAGGTACATGCCCCCAAATATCCAGACCAAAAAAAAAAAAAATTGTATCTGTTAGAAATTTGTTAGAAATACAGAAGAATTTCCGAAAAGTAAATAAGAAACATATAATAGTGAAATATGTCATGATTCTATTTATTCCAATGCTTTATTTAATAAATAGAAATAACGAAATCAAAATAGGAAAAAAAAAACCCACAAAGCTATAGTAACTTTCTCCAGGGTTAAGTTAGGGCTTACTGGTATCTTAAATGAAAAGCACTCTTGTAAAAATTCAAAGAGTGCCCAATGGCAGGTGATACTATGAACCACAGACAGGGCAACCTTTTAGTCAAATACACATACCAAAGTCTGTACCAACAAGATGCTGGAGAACTGAGAACAATTCTTCACCCATCTTCCTCACGAAGATACTCAACACCAAACTAACACTTCCTGTGATTCAAACCACTTTCAAACACTATTATAATTGGGGTATGTGAGGTAAGCAATGCACACGTGTCATTTTACAGACAAGAAACTGAGTTGTAGAGAAAGAGAGAGAGCTAGCCAAATGGACAGTAAACTACATCCACATCCAGACCTTTCTATTTTTAGAATTACAAGGGCAATACTTTCTTTGAGCTGAAATATACTAAACTGGCATGTTTATGCAGTTTTCCATACATTTTAGAGATATTATTTTTAAAAATAAACCATGTTGGTGAACATTATTTTAAAACTTACTATTTAAAATTCCTTCCTCCAAATATGGCAGATTAAAAATAACTAACTCCCTAAAATCAATATTTTAAAACTGGTTTGCATGACAAACTAGAATAAATGAAAACTTATTTCAAATGAAAGCCAATCCATAAAACCTTCGCTGTGATTTTTAGAAATCGCATCTACGTACCACCAGCTTTCATACAGAGTTTTCTGACCTGCAGGAGGAGGCAGAGAAAATAGGCTTTATTGAGATCTCTTCACAATAGTATGAGAGGCTTCCATGAATGGAAAGGAATTTCTGATCACCTGATACTGAGGAACAGCTTCACATTCTCAGTTCCTGAGAAAACATAGCTGACTCTGGCTAGTGCAAAAGATTTTGTTGAACAAGGGCACAAATCAAGGTAAATTTCTTCTTCCCTCGAAGGGGAGATAACTACAAATAGAACATAGTAATAATAGGCAGGCGGGACTATTATATTCTTTTAAAAATTGGGAACAGCAGGAAGTTGATAGCTCCTAGGTAAATGTGACAAGAACTGAAAGCACAATAGAATCTAAATCCATCCAACTGCCAAACAGTAATATCCTGACGAAATTAGTTTTTTACAAAAGAATACATTTTCCTACCATCTCCTCTACCTTCCTAGTTTCCTTCTCTGGAGATTCTGGAGATAACAACATCTTAATTGATTGCAACTGATTGGGGTATTAGTCACTCCAAAAGCTACACTTGGCCCCACCCGTTAGGGCCATTTTAAAGCAATGTATTTCAGCAAAATGTGGTGTTCATGTAGATAGCAAGTTCTTAATAGAATCTGGGAAGATGTTCTTTGGCAGAAAATGATTTCGTAGACATTTTTCATTATGATAGATGTGGTATTACAGCCGTTATAAGAAATTTCAAGCTGTGTTGCAGCTTTGTCTCTAGCGTTATAAATCACTCACTCATATATTAAAGTCTGTAGAAAGCAACTGGAGGGACGGGGGAAAAAAAACCCTCATCTCCCATATACAGACTAGGTATAATTTGGTATTATTCTTAAAGGTTCAAAGCAGCTTAAAGAATCTGTATTCAGTGTTTATGCGAGTGAGGATCAGGAGATCACATTCCATTACTGCTGAGATGGGGAGGAAATGTCCACACAGTGAGTTAACATTTTCTGCCATAAATCCTGATGTGAAGGTAAAGAAAGGCTTTGCTTCCAAGAGATAGAGGACAGAGAAGCCCACTGCCATTTGCAAAATAAGGTAGAAAGGGAATTAAGAGTTAACAAATTGCATACATTAGAGTCAATCATATGCCGTTAATGCAGTTTATTTTATACACATAAAAGTAGGTGTGTATGTTGTTCTCTTTCTCTCTGCTTTTGTAGGCAACAGAATATGTACCTATAAACTATGATTTCAGTTGGGATAAGAAGGTCCTAATTTGGTGGTATTCCAAATTTAGGGATTCCCACTCTCTATAGACCATATTGAATTTTGAATAATTTAAACATAATATGATAGAAAAGGCAGAGAGAGACAAAGACCAACCACAGAGTTACACTCGCCCTTCTTTCTCTGTCAAAAGCGAATATGATATCTAATACAATGCACGCTGCTTTTAGCCCTCCTCCCAAAGGTGGGGCTCTTTGGTGGTGGGGGGTGGGAATGAGGACTGAGGGGGTTTCCCCATGATTCAAAGCCAAGCCTCTAAGCCAGTGGTTCTCATCTTGGGAAATTTTGCCTCCCAGGGGACATTGGCAATGTCTGGAGTTATTTTTGTTGTCAGAACTAGAAAGGGTGCTACTGGCATCTGATGGGCAGAGGCTGCAGATCCTACAATGCACAGAACAGGCCCCCACAGCAAAGACTTATCTGTCCCACAATGTCAACCTGGTCTAGAGTTAACCAGGCAAACTCTCCAGCCGAGAAAGTAATGATCTGATCTTTTATTTATTGGTCATGTAAAGAGGGTCATTGTGAGCCCAGGGTGAATACTGATTCCAACCTCATTTTCATTACTTGGAACATGATTCTATTATTCACAGAGATACAAGAACTTTATATTTCTAAACAAAAGGAGCTCATGCACAGAACAGGCCCCCACAGCAAAGACTTATCTGTCCCACAATGTCAACCTGGTCTAGAATTAACCAGGCAAACTCTCCAGCCGAGAAAGTAATGACCTGATCTTTTATTTATTGGTCATGTAAAGAGGGTCATTGTGAGCCCAGGGTGAATACTGATTCCAACTTCGTTTTCATTACTTGGAACATGATTCTATTATTCACAGAGATACAAGAACTTCATATTTCTAAACAAAAGGAGCTTTAACCAGTAGGATATGGGCATTCTTCATTTTCCTCAGTGAAGGCCTTTAGATATCTGAAGTGACCATAGCTTAACAACAGTGGTTATAACCTATTCGAAGAATGCACCTTGCACTGCTCTGAGAAGTAAAACCACCATGATGGTGCCACAGGTCAAGCTTGGTCTGTCAGTGTTCCAGAGAATTCTCCATAACTGTGTTGCTAGCACAACTCCTGAAGGGGAAAGAATGGGAAGGAAATACAGAGAAGGGAAGGATAGAGACCATTACAACTGAAACTTTTTTCCCAGTTAATTCTCCCAATCCTGAAATTGGGTTGTGTTTTGTATAATTTGTACCAAGAAAAACATGAGGCTCAAAGCTATTAGGTAATTTGGCCCACATCCAAGTCCTAGTAAATAAAAGAACTGAAATTTGGACCCAGTCTTTCTGAATATAAATTCCATTTTATTGTTTAGCTTTGTCACATCATGAAATACCACATTAGAGATTCATTCATATGCTTAAGTCATTTTTGATTGCAGGAACTGGCATTTAAAAGTGGTGACAGACTGGGCTCACTGCTTTGAAATATAAATTTGGTGAGAGTCAAACATGATTATGAAATCCGAAGGGATTTGTTGATTAATGAGCAAATTTTCATTCATTCTGGATTGTATCTGAATAAAAGCACCCAAATACACACATGCAAACACTAACCGTGAGAACACAAAGCCAGTGAGGGAAGAACAGCTCACCTTGTCTCTTCCCACTGTCTTCTCCTGCCGGTGTTTCTACGGAGGTTCCATATACACTATGTTAACTGGAATGGTTTTTAGTTTTGTTTTGGTTTTGTCATTTCACCCCCCAAAGAAGTGAAGTTATTTAACACTTACTGTTCTGTGCAGCTAGATTTAGAAGACCTACAGTATGAAACTTCTCTACACATTTAAACCACAGCCCCAGCAACAACTCCCATCTGAAATTTTGACCCATTAGATCACTGGTTCTCAATCCTGAATATGCATCATATCTGAGAACAGATGTAATGCCTTTTTAAAAAAAGGCATCTTCAGAGGTTCCTCACATCCTTCAAAAAAGCAAAGGCTATTATTCAAAGACCACTGCTACTTAATCTCAAACAACACTCCCCAACCTTTCTTTTCACCACCCAACCAAACAACTAATTAGTTTCTCAAATCCAGCCCACACATTCTCATTTCTTCCCCCTGCTTCCTCCATTCATCCTGCCTAGTATGCTCTTTTCCCCTCCCCCACCCTCCAGACTCAGTACTTACCTGAAGTCCATCGTCCCACAGAAGCCAACCCCAATGAATCCAATATATGCTGAACATAAGTTTGGTCCATTTAATGAGCAACTATTAATTCAACAAGTACTTATTAGGTTCCCCCTGCCATTTGCAAAATAAACTAGAAAAGAATTAATAAATTACATACATTAGAGGCAATCTAAATTGCCAATAATGCAATTTATTTTATACACATGGAAGTACTGTGTATGTTGTTCTATCTTCTGATAGTTCTGCCTATGATAGTGATCTTTCTGGACACATAATTATGTCTGCTGCACTAGACTGTAAGCTTCTTGAGGACAAAAATAATGCCTTATTCATTTTGTTAACTCTGGAATAATACCAGGCCTGGCACCCAGCATATTTTCAGTAATGTCCATAGTAATATTGCAGGCATGATTGACTGTGGTCTCTAGAACCATAGACACTGGAATCCATACAAATGCCCAATCACTGAAGAATGGTTAAGTAAATCAGCATGCATCAAAAGGTAGAAAATCAGGAAGCATTTAAACAGTCATTACAAACACTATGGCTCTTTCTCCTCTTGAAAAGCATTCACAACAATTCCCACCCTCTGCACTCTGGAAAAACTGACTGTTTTCATAAGAGCATTCACAGCATTCTGCAATTCTTTTTTATAGGAAGAATTACTGATTTGAAAAAGATACCTTTATAAGCCACTTTGGTAAACAATGACCCCTAAGATCATTCTGGATTAACAAGAAAAGACTGCAAAACTACCTTCTAGAGAAAATGGGAAACTTTGGGTTTGTAGAACACATGAGAATAATTCAAGAAGTTTGTGGGAAAATAAAATTAAAAGATAATACTAATATTTCCATGAACTTTTGAAGTACTCTCATGTAGGCATTCAAGTTTGGCAGTAACAATGAATTGCTTAGATAATAGGGAAAAAAATGCTCTTTAGAAAGAGGAAGGATAAAAGAAAGAAATAATGCCAATGAGGGTGCTGGAGAGAGGAATTATGAAACCCAAGCAAACGTAGTGAACATTTTGAATAATTTATTATCAGGTGTGTGTTGGAAGACTAACTCTCCATTAGTCTCTTGGGTTTCTGCACTGGCCTGTTTCAGACTATCTTTTCAAGATCCTTGTGACCCAAGCAAACGTAGTGAACATTTTGAATAATTTATTATCAGGTGTGTGTTGGAAGACTAATTCTCCATTAGTCTCTTGGGTTTCTGCACTGGCCTGTTTCAGACTATCTTTTCAAGATCCTTGTGTAGCAAAGAGCTTTGGAAGATAGAGGCAGTGTCTCCCTCCAGAGCAAAGGGCAGAATTGT
>NW_007750376.1:0-525 GCF_000696425.1 Galeopterus variegatus | reverse complement strand
CCCATAGTCACTTAGCAGACAACTTGGTTATCAAACCAACTGTCACAGTATCGCAGTGCTTGTGTTCAAATAATTCTTATTTTACTTAATAATACTATTAACAGTTTAATTATTAGGTATTTTTGTTAATTTATTACTGTGCCTAATTTAAAAATGAAACTTTGTCATAGGTATATATATATATAGGAACAAACAGTATATATAGTGTTCGGTAGTATTCATGGTTCCAGGCATTCACTGGGGGTCTTGGAACGTATCCTCCCCAGATAAGGGGGTACTACTGTAATGTACTCTTGATAATCAGCAACCAAAATGNGATATGAATCTGATGTCACTACTCTTCCCTTAACTCTTTGACGACACCCCATCATGTTTAGGATAAAACGCAAAGTCCTCACTAAGGCCTGCAAGGACCCACAAGTCCTTGACCTGTGACCCTGGGTTCTGTTCTCCTACCGCTCAGGCCCTCACTCACCACTCCCCAACCTTGCTGGCACTTAGCTCGTACTCAGTGCACTGGGCACA
>NW_007750375.1:9200-10086 GCF_000696425.1 Galeopterus variegatus | reverse complement strand
TTTTTTTCTAAGAATTAATATATTTTATTCCTTTGAAATAAATACAAACCAGTTTAAAAGGTGGGGAGAATCTATGGGAAAGAGAAGGAAAATAGGGACAGGCCTCAGTCTTTTTTTAGTACCAAATGACTCTGGCATGACCCAGAAATGCAGTTACAAATGAGAATAATTTAAATTCTACTATAATTACACTATTTATAGCAGTAGGGGAGGGGGTCACCTAGTGCCCCTCTTCCAGGCCGGACAGACATCAATCCCACTGGTAGGCTGGGCAGATGCCCACACATTTCAATACCTTCAGGGGCCTCAGGCCTCTAGGCAGTTACAGTTTCTCCTGGTATGAGCAGGCAGAGGTGGTGGGATAGCCTTTTTAATGTAGCGTCCTAATCTCGGCCCACCATGCTGCCCTACAATGCCATGAGGTCTCTGGAGCTTGTTCTGACTTGTGGGATCTTCTCTCTCCTTGTGCTGAGCTGCTGAGGATCCTTGCCCATTTTTTGATTGGGTTATTTGTTCTTTTACTATTGAGTTATTCGAGTTCCTTGTATATTCTGGTTATTAGCCCCTTGTTGGATGCATAGTTTGAAAATATTTTCTCTCATTCTTTAGGTTGTCTCTTTGCTCTGTTAATTCTCTCATTCTTTAGGTTGTCTCTTTGCTCTGTTAATTGTTTCCTTTACTGTGCAGAAGCTTTTTAGTTTGATAAAATCCCATTTGTTTATTTTTACTTTTATTGCCTATGCTTCTGAGTTCTTATTCATAAAATCTTTGCCTATTCCTCTGTCCTGGAGTGTTTCCCCTGTGTTTTCTTCTAGAAGTTGTATAGTTTCAGGTCTTATGTTTAACGCTTTAATCCATTTTGAGTTGATTTTTGTGTATGGTTAAT